>NW_026947494.1:82527428-82744928 GCF_034190915.1 Cavia porcellus | reverse complement strand
TTTCAGCCTACTTCCTCTCGGCTTACTGTGGCCCTGGGCCTGCTTTCCTTTTCACTCACTTTTGCTTTCATTCTGTTTTTTCAGCTTTTTATTCTTACACGCAAGTTATGGTCTTCCCAATAATCCTTTCATTTTTTAAAAACACAGTACGTCATATCTGTGTCAGTTCATCGGTTCATGTTGTTGTCCTTCATTCTTGATACACACAAATCTGGGGCTCCCTGCTGGGTTCTGGGCCTTCCTGCTCCTGCTGGCCTCCAGCTTTCTCTTCATTTACTTCTCTCCCAAGCTCCCTTCTCCAATCCGTGGGGACCTTGGTCTTGCAATAGCTGGTCTGGAGCAGTGAGGCTGGTCTCCACTGTTCCCTGGGGGACCCTGTGCCTGGACTGGCACAGAGCTGAGCTGTCCTGTGGCTTGGTGAGCAAAGATTAACTTCTTGTTCTTTGTGGATCTCATGGTTCTGCTCCACTCTTGCAGCGCCCTGTTGAATGAGGACATTCTCTCTTTTAGGAAGATCTAAGGCTGAGAGAGGAGGTGTGATTCGCCTACAGTCACAGAGCAAGACTCAGCCCTAACACATACTGTCTTGGTAAGTTTATCGGCTATTCAGAAACAGTCTCATCGAGCACCTGCGTGCTGGCTGTCTGGTGCTGTTTCCTAATCTCTGAGTGGCAGGGTCTTGGGTACACAGTAGAGCTGACCAAAATACCACTTCACAGACTGCTATGGAGATAAGGTTTAATAACCTACTATAAGGATCTGGGTTATTTTTTTTTTTTAGCTCAGTGCTTACTCAGACATTAGTCTTTTATTATTTCAGTAATGAGCTGTCAACTAGAACACAGTTTTCCTGTCTGTGTTTTTACAGCAGTGTTTTCAGCTCATTCATTTATTTATTCATTTGTTTGGGAATGATTCAGGGGCCCCGAGTGCCCTACTTCCAATCCAGGAGCGACGTCCTGGTCTGAGGTGAGCACTGCGGCTTCTCCCCTGGGGCCGGGTACTTGTGGTCTGGTTCTCAGCAGGCTCCCCTCCCCGTGCGCCAGCCACCAATCTGAGCTCCCTTTGCCTTCCCTTCTCCCCTTTTCTCTCTCCTACTGGAGGCTCACAACCTCTGCTTCTCACTGGTGACCATCTCCATCCCCCTTCTAGGTTGCACTTGCAACAGAAGCCTCTGAGTGGCCCCAGCGCCAGCACTTCACCCCATGTTTCCACTCCTAGGATAACCTCTACCCTCCAAGTCACCTTCAAAAATTTCCATAACCTCATATGGCTCCTGCACACACCTCTCTAACTGACTTGGGCTTGGGCTCTTGCCTGGGTTAAAAGAGCTAACAAATAAACAGACTCTTCCTTAATGAAAAGACGCCTGTGTTTCCTTAGCGCCTCAGAGGGTGTGGAGCCAGCCCTCCCAGAGATCTGATTGACCGTGGAGAGGAGTGGTAGAGAATGTATACCTGTCCCAGCCCCTGCGTTTTGGGCACCGCCCTGGGGACTTCCCTGGGACAGAGGCAGAGGTGGCCTCAGGTTAACTGGAGGGGTAAGAGGGGGAGGGGAGAAAGCAGATGCAACTTATGTCCTGACAGTGGACAGAGGAGAAGGACAAAATAATGCTGAGGCTCCACATGGTTCTACCGGAGGCTCCAGGATGCAGGGATGTCTGGCAGTGACAGTCTCAGGGGGTCCCTTCCTTGAGGGAACCATCATGTGATTGTCCTGGGCTTTCCAAGGCTGACCACCACCCAGTGATGATTGCTCTGTTGACCCCTCCTGGCACCAGACCCCCTGCAGTGTTTTTAGGATCGACAGCCTTTGAGGAAGAAGGAATGGGTTCCTTCAAAGGCCCACAGAGGGGCCCTGGTGCTGATCCTCATGCCCTTTTGCCTGGTTCAGAGGTCCCACATCTACCTTCTCTCCCTAGTCGTGCTTGAGAAATTGGCATCTTATGTACCTGTGCTAATTGACTCAGGGCAAACATTCAACTGGCCAGGAGAGCACCATGCAGCCCCCTGACGGTACCCACTCTTTGACCCTGGCAGTCTCAGATCCCTTCTGCCTGTAGGCCAGAGGCTGGCTTGGTGTCCCTCAGCCCAGGGCCCTGGGCAGACGCCCTTGATGTGATCGTGGTTGGCTGCAAAGATCAAAAGGTACTTGAAATCAAGGGCCTCAGGCCAGGGTTTTAATTCCAGCTCTACTCCTAAATGGTCCAGGGCAAGTTGTTGTCTCTGTCAAGGCCTAAGGTTTCCATCTGTAGAATCAGCAAACTTGTCTCATGACTCTGAGAGGTGGAAATGCTGTAGAGGAAAGTTTGAGAGGACAAGTGATTTCTGGGAGCCAAGCCTGGCCCGGGGATGGCAGGGATGGTGGAGGTGGTGGGTTGGTGAGGCATGCATGGGTCACAGCTCCCTTTCTCCTCCAGGCTTTGCCTCTCAAGCCATCCCGTCCTACCCTGTGGGGCCTCACTGTCCGAGGCAGGGCTATGGACAGGAAAGTGGCAGCCCACAAGGATGCGGTCTCCTGGATCCCTGAGGGAGGAGAAACGCTGGACCAGGAAAGCAAGGACCAGGTGAAGGATCGGGGCCAATGGACCAACAAGATGGAGTTTGTGCTGTCAGTGGCCGGGGAGATCATTGGGCTGGGCAATGTCTGGAGGTTTCCCTATCTCTGCTACAAAAATGGAGGTGGTGAGTTCACTTGGAGGTAGGAGCGGTGGGGAGTCGTGCCTTGACAGCTGGGCAGTGCCACCTGGGCCCCACCCCGGGCAGTGTGGTGAAACGGAAGGAGGTCTGTCTCGAAGTTGGAGGTCTCAGTGGAGCCTCAGTGTCCCTCACAGTGACGTTTAAATGAGGCAACTGGTAGGACCAAGGAGTCAGAGCTTTTAAGAAGCTGCTTTATTATTCTCCATAAATGTCAGTGGCTGGCAGAATTCATTCATTCATTCAACTCCTATTATTTCAAGCCTATCACATGCCAGGTACAGTTCTAAACACAGTGCAGACTTTTCTGTGTGTTACATTCTAGTGAGGGTGGGCAGACCACAGACGAGGAAAATGTGTGTGTCACACGGTGATGAGTGGAAGGATGGATGGGAAGTAAAGAGGGAGGAGCGGGAAGGGATATGGGGTCGTGGGGCCAGATGAAATAGGACGACTGGAAAAGATTCTTACTGAGGAAGGTCACACACTGAGCAGAGACTTACTAGGGTGAAAGAGTGAGTCTTACACATGAAAAAGGAAGGAAGAACATTGCTGATGGGGGAGCAGCAAGGGCAAATGCCCTGGGGCGACAGCACACCTGAGCAACTAACTGTTAGGAGGCCCCCCGTGGGGAGTGGAATGAGGAAATGACAGGCTGAACTCAGAGAGGCGAGGCTTTGTTTTGAGTCACTGAAGAGTACTAACTGGAGAAATAGACTGTCTATGATTTTTCTTTTAAATGAAAGAAACATAATTTTATTGTTTTGTAATCCTAATAGTAAAAATTAGTAGCATCATGGTACGGAGGGTCACATTCCTTTTTGGAACTTCACAATTCAGTAGATTTTAGTATATTCACAGAATGGTACAACCACCACCAACGCGGTAGGACATTTTCAGCGTTCTAGAGATTCAGTGCCCACTAGCACTCACCTCTCCCTCCCACTTCCTTCTGCCACAGCTCTGGGAAGCCGTTAACTTGTGTCTGTCTGTCTGTACGGGTCTGTCTACTGGTGATATTTCCTGTTAAAGAAACCTTTCCCTTTGTCTTCCTCTGTGACTGGTCAGATTCATGTTTACCCCTTGAAATTAACTTTACTCTTCCTTTGGAATCGATGTATGTTTATTATAAATATCAGAAATATTCCAGGAAGACTAAAAAAAAAGGAACACTCACATTGTTTAGAAAATCCTTTTACACCCTATTCATATTTAATTTAACAAATATTTACTGAGTATCTAGTAGGTATTTTGCTATGTGTTTTAAGCCTTAGAGTTGCTGTTACAAACTTCTTGAACCAGTGGCTCCAAAGAAACAGCTGTAGAATTTGGGGGGTGCTGAGTGGAGGGGGAGACTGGCACTGGCCAGAGGTTAGGGAGGCAGGAAAGAGTGGTAGCTTATTTCCTTGTCCCCACATACAGAGTCGTGGACATGTAAAATGCTAGGATCAGCGCTAAGGACTAGCCAGTCCCAGCCCTCCTTTCACGGAGGTGTGAGCTAGCTGCCTGCAGTGAGGCGGCTGGTCCCTCCTCTATGGATGCTTGCCACTCTGTCATCCAGGAAGACAGAGCGTGAGGGTAGGAGCTGGGGCCTCGGGTTCTGGTGCCTGAGCTGGATCATCTGTGAGGTGATAGTGATAGAATTGGATTCCCGGTCAGGGAACCATATGATAGAATTCTGGGGCGGCTGAAAAGATAAGTATGAAATATAAATAACCTTTATTTTAAGAATGCGGGAGAGACCCCCGACCCACCAGGGTCCAGCATTGTCTCTGGGGTCTGGCAATCTCTCCATTGGACACGTGGAGTAGGGGCATACTTGTAGCTTAGTTTGGGGTGGTGCCTGAGGGGCATTAGTGATGCGCAGGTAGCCCATTGGTATTCACTTTGCACCACAGGTAAATTCCCAGGGGCGGGGAAGGTGGAGCCCCTTGGTTCCGCCTCCAAGGCTTTACCAGCTACAGTGTCCCATCTGGGCCAAAATCCTTTCAATAGGACTAAAGAAAATGACATCATAGCTTAATCCAAAGGTCAATATTTTTTGCTTGTTGGCTGAAGTGAAAATCAGGTTGCTCTCAAGCTGACTATAAGCCCTGATTAGCAATTAAACATGTTTTTTACTAATGTGTGAATAGTTAATCAACAGTTCTATAGAGAAATATTCCAAAAGCATAGAAAAAATAAGGTCATTGATCTAATGTAGTTATCTGTTATTAAAAAAAGACAGGAGCCTTAAAACCAGATTACCCTGAAGAAATGGTTTACCTCAAACTAGAACTATATGAAATTCTGACTATCCACCCTGTTAGTGGCGCAGGAAAAGGCACTTGGCAGGGATCATAAGGCATAGCTCAGAAAAGAGGGAGGTTTTAATCACGAGCGAGCATGAAGTGCCTGCCTGTAAAGATCCCTGCAGGGCATCGTCAGGTTACTCAAGTCCTGAGCAGACCCCCAGAGGGCTCGGATCAGGCCACCTCTGTGGCAAGGGTTTCGTAAGCTAATTAAGGGAGGAAGTGTGAGGATTGCTGTGGGAAGCACAGAAGAAAGCTGACAGTGGAGGATACCGCACACTCCGTGCAGAGACTTCAGTCTCCCTCCCCACAAAGGTTCAGGCCTAAGGGACCACCCCGAGGAGGGGGCCAGTCCTGGACTCCAGGGCTCCCCATCTTCTGTCAGGGCAAAAGTCCACAGCCCAAGGACAGCACCGTGCCTCCTTTTTAAAAGGGCACGAGCTCCTGCAGCTGGTGGGAAGAGGCCTGTAGTCGTCTATAAAGTTTCCTTTTGGAGTACTTTTCCTGAACACTGAGCCATGTTCTTTTCCTGAATATTGACCCTCAGCCTAGCTCTGTGGCCATTCGAGCACCGCAAAGCAGCGCTCGTATGTTTAGCAGTGCTCTGGAAAGGCACAGGCGGACTTAAGGAGGACTTCAGGCTTGGTAGAGCTTGCTACGGCTCCCTTTTTATGCATAGCTATTGGAAGTGCAGGTTCGAGTAAGGGTTTGGGAGGGTAATTGGAAAATGCTAAACAAAGACCTTTTAAAAATGTGCATGCCAGGGCCAGGGATTTAGCTCAATGGCCTAAGCACCTGCCTGGCAAGCTCAAGATTGTGAGTTCAATCTCTGACACCAAATAAATAAATAAGTAAATAAAATGTGCATGCCACAAAGGTGGACGTCAATAGCTGAATGCATAAACAAAGTATGATGGGAACATTGTTCAGCCTTCCACAACAGGGAATTGTGATACACGTCATGACCTGGGTGAGTCTTGAAGACATGCTAAATAGAATAAGCCAAATACCAAAGGCTAAATACTGCATGGTACCACTTGGGTGAGGTGCCTAGGACAGGCCAATCCACAGAGATGAAAGGGGAGCGGTGGTTGCCTGCTCTGGCTGTTGGGGTGGGGGAGGTGGGCGGTGGTGATGGTGGCCACACCAACAATGTGAGTGTGCTGAGTGACTTAAAAAAACTTAGAATGGCAGATATGTATCTGTATACAAGGAAGAGCAAAACAAAAAGCGCACATTTCTTGGATTAGCAATTCTTCTGTGGGAATTTGTGGGCAAGGCAGATGAATATGGACAATGGGCATCCCTGGAACTGTGGCAATATTTCTAATGAAACAACTGAGACACCTAATGATGAAGCACTGATGAAATGCACTAGAATTGCACGGAATGGAATACTATGCAGCTACCAACATGATGACATAAATTTATTGATAGGAAGAGGTTCATGATATAAAATTTAAAAATACACTTATCAGGTAATACATAGTAGGTCCTCAGTTTTGCAAAGAAGAAGTATATGCGTGCTTAGAAGAAGTCGGGACTGGGGAGTCTGGTGGCCTAACATGTACAAGGATTCAAGACACAATAAGGATATGCATGCTTTATCTTTTCATCTATACTTCCCATTTCTCTGCACAATAAGTGGGGTTACTTCAGAGGCACTGTGACGTCCATGGAGGGGCATGGCCTCAGAAGGAGATTAGCTGGGTTGGAGCTTCCTTCACCTCATTTTGGCTTCAGGTTTCACCTCTTTAAACAGGCCTCAGTTTTTTCGTGTGTAAGGTGGGCCGACAATAGTGCCTACCCAGGCTGATTTGTGAGGATCTCGTGTGGGTGAGGCATTAGGCGAGGGCGTGACACACAGTGACACCAAGTAAGGGCTAAGTGTTCTAGCAGGGCAGTGTGTAACGTACTCACTCATGGGTGAGCCTCTGTGGATGCCACGTGACTGTACCCCAGCGCCCTGGGGACTGGGGGTGTCTCCACCCCTGTGGTGTAATCCAGGGTTGGCTCCCCCTGGTGCCTATAGGGCAGCACCTGACCACCTGATAGATTTCTGAGCCCCTGCAGGCCAGAGACGACCTCCAAAATCACTAGCAGGGAAAGACTATTTCCAAGGATTTTTGCTTGTTTGTTTTTCTCTGAAATGTACCAAACTCGATAATTTAATAAGTACAAAATATTATACACACCACATGTTTTTGTTCCAAAAATAGTACATTGACTGGATTTGTAAAGCACACTGAAAAACAAACAGTGTATGTACCAGGATTTCCACTTAGGGTTCATCCGTGTCCACTCCGAGGTCGCGCCCCTCTTACACAGGTCCGGTCTGAGCATCATGGCCCATTGGGGCGGAGGGAGGTTTGTGGGAAGAGCGAGGATTCAGATGCTGTGGGAGGGTTTAGAGAGCCTGGGGTGAAAGGGCTGCGATGTGGCTCAGCCTCGGCCTCCTTCCCGTCTACAGGAGCCTTCTTCGTGCCCTACTTCATCTTTTTCCTCAGCTGTGGCATCCCAGTGTTCTTCTTGGAAGTGGCACTGGGCCAGTACACCAGCCAGGGGAGCGTCACGGCCTGGACGAAGATCTGCCCCCTCTTCCAGGGTGAGTACCCTCCTCCCCATTCGTCCGTCCATCCGCGGGGACACCCTCCTCAGGGACCCTTTCTCTGTCCCTCTCTTCCTCACCGTTCACCCGCTGGTTTATCTTATCCTGTGCTGATTACACAGCCGGGTTTGTGGAGTCCAGGGCTCATAAATCCTGGGGAGCAGGGCATGCTCCAGGAAACACAACATGAAGTTACAAACATGAATGGAGGTGCAGAGCTTGGAAGGGCTGTGTGAGCATACAGTGTGGCTCCACAGGGGCTCCAGAACGTGTGGCTGTGGGAGCAATAACTGGGGTGCTATCTAGCATCTGTGGGGCCCTAGCCTGGCTCAGGCTCAGGTAAGCACCTTACCTGGGTTTTTTCATCCAATCTTTCAGGAACTCTATTGAGCCATTTTGTGTGTAAGGGAAATAGGGTCGTTCACAGAGGTTTTGTCTACCTTGCTCTTCTCCTCGAGACTGTCTTGGAGACTAAACTATGCCCTTTCTAGCTGTATTGGCACTAATGTGCCCATAGAATTGGTGGGTGTTCTTCCTCTATTCCTCTTTAGGTGATGGGGCTAGTTCCATGGGGGCCAGTGAGATGCCCAAGGATCCCATGAACCTGAGAGCTTTCTTGAAAATTTGAAACACAGAGAGGATTCTCCCCTCTTCTCAGTGCCAAGTCCCAGGAACCAGGCTATCTGGGGTTCCCCAGGCTGTGTGGCCAGACTGTGCTGAACAGAGGGGCATGGCACGGGCACACTGGCTCCTTAGTAGGCCAGCGACCCTATGGACTGGGGAGGACAAGGCCAGGGAACCCTGCAGAAGAGTGGGGAGGGGCTGGGCAGGTGGAGCCTGGCCCACTCTGTCTCTGCTCATGAGTTCAGGGTGCTGCAAGGGTGTCCTGGTACTCCGCTAGGACCCAGCAGTGCTGGGTGCTACATCCAGGTTCAAGTAAGCTCTTCGGGCTGGCCTCTCCAGAATGCATGGATTGTCTTATAGGGGTGGCGTGGGCGAGTGGGCAGTGGACCAGGCTGCCTAGGGATCTGGGTGCTCCGAGAGAGGGGCACTCAGGGAGTGTGGGCTGGCGGGCCTTGCCTGCTGCCCTCCACCCGAGTGCTGCCGGACGGCCCACTCAAACCCATGTCCCACCCCATGTTCACTCCTCATTCTGCCTTTGCATAAGCTTCTGGGCCCGGTCACTTCTACCTTCCTGCCCCTTGCCCAGCCGGCATTGTTGGGGTCACACCCCTCACTCCAGGCCTGGGCTCCAGTGTTTACCAGGCTGATCACTGCTCTGTCCAGTCTGGCTTAGCCCTTGGGGCACAGCAGCCACTTCGTGTGTGCCACTGGGTGCTGTAAGCATCCCACAGGCTGCCCCTGCTACCCAGAGAATCCTCAGCCATCCCATGGCAGCCCAGGGCCACCCCCTTCCGGCAGCACCCCCTGCCTAATGTGGGCGAGGCCACTACAGGGAATCCTTTGCCAGTCCAATCAGAAAAGACCATCCGAGTGGGCTCTCCTGGCACAGCAGTTTGGCTGTGATGTCAGCATTGACGTCTGCCAGCCCTCAGGTGCCAGTCTTTCACCGAACAGCATCTGCTGCCACTCTGTACAAACAAGGTGGGGAGGGGACTGTGGGGGTGGGTGGCAGGCCCTAGCCCCTCGCACTGGCATCCACACCCTCTCCACCCCCCAGTCCTCCTCCTCTTCCCGCTCTTCCTCTTCCCACCTTTTTTCTTTTTGGAGATGGAACCCAGGGCTTTTGCACTGAGCTATATCCCCATCCCTTTTAATTTATTTTTGACTTTGAGAGAGTCTCACCAGTCACTCAGTTCCCTGGCTGGGCTGGGCTCACACTTGCAGTCTTCCTGTCTCAGCTTCCCTCAGCACTGCGATTCCAGAGGTGTGCCCCTGTGCACAGCTGACGTGCTGCTTCTTAAACGACTGTGGAAAGAGTCCAGTTATGCAGTGTGTGTTTGTTTCCACTGCGGGAACCTAATGTGTCCACCAAGCAGAGCCTAGGTGCTAAGTGCTAACACAGCCCAGGGCTTCAGTTCCCGACTGAGGCCCGTTTCTCCCTTTCTGTTGGATTTTTACTTTTTCTTATCCCTGGCCTGATTCCTTGCTCCTCCTCTTTATGCTTTAGTTTGCCTGCCCTTTTTCATTTTACTAGCAGTGTATAATTGTAATAGAAACAGAAAATACAGATAGGCAAAAAAAACTTGAAAAAGTGAACTGGAATGTTATCACGTAGAGAACTACTTAGTAATTTAGGGGACGGTCCTTCTGGAGTTTCTCTCATGAAAAAATATATTCATAAACACGTTACAGAAATAGGGAAATGCATAAGATAGTGCTCTGTAATCCATTTTTTTTTTAACTTAGAAAAACACATTGTGAATAGCTTCATATTGATGAATGAACCCTGGTGGCTTTCTTTGTGTAGCCCCTGAGACAGCACAGCTGGTGCCTGTGTAACTTTTCTGCTATGTCACTCTCTTTCTCCCCTCACCCCAAGGCATTGGTATAGCATCTGTGGTCATCGAGTCCTTTTTGAACATCTACTACATCATCATCCTGGCCTGGGCACTCTTCTACCTGTTCAGCTCCTTCACCTCTGAACTTCCCTGGACAACTTGTACCAATACCTGGAACACAGGTGCCCATGCCTTCTGCCCCGGGACGGGATCTCTCCTACTAAACCAGGTGGCAGGTGGCAGGTGATGGCCAGATGTGATGAAGGACATGGTAGAACTTTCTGGCTGACCTCCTGTGGAACCTTGGGCCCGTCTCAGGAAGGATTAGTGTAGATATGGGAACCTGGTGGGACTGGGTTATGCAATTGAGGCCATTGTCATTGCCTACTTATTTATTCACTTGAAAAATATTTGCTGGGCACTCAGTATGTGCCATCCCGTGCCAAGGCTGAGCAAGGGCACTGTAGACTCACCTCATGGAATTTATAGTCTGATAGTAGAAACATAAATCAATAAAATGGGTACCCATCACCATGGGAGAAAGACACAGTACAGAACTATATAGCAAGGGGAGGGAAGCGTACAGGATAGAAAGGCTCACGTGTGGGCAGCATTCAAGGCCAGGGAAGAGCAGCACATGGACTTGGGCCCTTGTCTGTAGACTGAAGACACTGGGAACTGAGTGGGCAGGTCAGGGATGGCAGGAAGCTCTGATTATATGGCCAGAAGGACCAGGATATTAGGGCATCTGTCCCCACTGTGTGCCTTACTGATGCACTCCACTTTGTCCTGACAGAGCATTGTGTGGACTTTCTGAACCACTCGGGCGCCAGCACAGTGACCCACTCTGAGAACTTCACCTCGGCCGTCATGGAATTCTGGGAGTAGGTTCTGGGCCTGGTTGCCACATGCTAGAGGGTCCTAGGCAGAAAATCTGGATGTCTGAACCATGCAAGTGTGAATGTCTGGGATGCAAGATGAAGACTCTCTGTGCGTACTTTCCAGCACTCGCCCACCTCCTACCCCACTCTGACCCACATCACTGAGGGAAGAGGGGACAACATCACACCTACCCCTGCCTTCTTACCTGAACCTGCTTATTTACCCCAAACCCACATGCATCCACCTAGACTCCAGTTTTTCCATCTATGTCTTCCGCACTCTCCCACTTGCCCCACACTCACACACCGTTTTTCACATGTCCTGCATATACTGGAAACAGCCTGCACAGCCACAGAGTCTGGAAGAGATGATTGTGTGCATCTCTTCCAAACTGTGTAACGATGTCACACCAGCACTCAGTGTCAGCCAAAGTAGATTTTTATGCCACAGAAGTAGTTACTCCCATGTGTTCATCCACCCACAAAACTGTGTGCACCTCCTCCTCCACCATACCACACTTGTCCACTACCACTTGCATCCACCTTACCCACACAAACTCACCAATATTTGCATGCACGCCCACATGCATGCCCGCAGTTGCATAACTCTCCTTATGCATACACGCTTCTCTCAGCCCATACACATCTTTAGATCCTAGCTCACCTCTTGCTCTTCCCTTGATGCCCACTTCCCACCAATGACCCTGTATTTCTAACTATCCACTTTCTGTGTACTTGTTCATACATCCTCACCACCCTCAATCTCTCTCTTTATCTCTCTGTACAACAGAGAAATCGGGATGAGTTAGAAAGACACAGATACCTATGGGATTACGGTGATCTGGTCTCCTAACAGCCAGGGCCATACAGGCCACAGGTGGGAACATGGCAGGGCTGTGGGAGGGGTTGGGGAGGCTGGGTGTGGGGGAGCCCTGGGATATGAGATCTGTGGTCAGTTCTCTGAATCAGGAGACTTGGTGACAGAGGCATATGGTTGCTTTTGGCTTCTCATCTGATGACTTATTTTTTCCCAATCCACCAGGAGACGTGTTCTGGGAATCACCTCGGGCATCCACGACCTGGGGGCCCTGCGGTGGGAGCTGGCCCTGTGCCTCCTGCTTGCCTGGATCATCTGCTACTTCTGCATCTGGAAAGGGGTCAAGTCCACGGGCAAGGTGAGGTGGGGACCCCTAGTAGGCTCTCTGTGGCCCCTAGAGTCCTTGGGGACACTTTAAGGGTCCCTCTGGAGAGATATGGTAAAAATAGGTGAAATTCATAGGAGCAAAGTTTGGCTTATTAATATAAGCAAAATCTTCTTTCCCGATAGACTGTAAAAGTCTTGTTTATATAAGTAAATATGGGTAAATATGAGCAAAAATCAAAACAAGAGCCATAAAAGCCTCACTGTTGGAGCAAATCACTGTATGAGTTTGCAGATTCGACCTTCTAACCCTTGCTGACTTCTGCTCTGTCCCCTCGTTTCTTCTGCATGTGTGTAGGTGTGCTGGGATGCATTACATGTGTGTTGGGATCCTTCACATGTGTGTATTACACAGTTAGGACCACATACTCCTGCAGCTTGCTTGCACTTAAAAATGACACAATTTTTTTGTGCGAATCAGGAAACAGAACTGTCTTTGGGGTGGTAAGTTTCCAGTTGCTGACGGTTCAGACCAGGAGTGGACAACATGGCTAGTTCTGCAGAGGAGATGCAGGTCTGAGCATTGTTTCTACCCCAGACAGCTGAGGCAGACCGGTGCTTCAGGCTGCTTAACCAGGAAGAGGAAGAGAGCTGACTGTTCTCATTAGCCTTACTTTCGGCTCTTTCCAAAGTAGCCTCCTTTTCCTAGGATTGTTCTAAAAATAAAAGCAGTGATAATGATAAGAATGATAACAGTAGTAAAAAGGACACAGATAAGACCACCGCTAGGTAGGCAGCCAAGCCTGGCCAGACTGGGGGGTGCAGCCTTCATGTGCTGCGTGTGGGACCTGGTGCTCAGACCACCGTGGCTCCCCGGCTGTAAATCTGGAAAAGTACAGTTTAAACCTCCTCACAGTCGCCTGCCCGCCGGCCGGCCGGCCTGTGCAAATCGGGCTACTCCACTGCCAGGAGCTGGCCCACCCTCCATGGGTCATGGGGAAAATCAGGATAAAGGATTAAGGCAGACTGGAGTCTGGATTTTAAAACAGTCTTTGAAGGGTTACGAGCTGGAAATGATCTGCGCCTCCCCACACCCTGCCCTGCTGATGTGTATCTCACACTCTGCTGGGGAGTAAGACCCACTGGAATGTGCTGGGGAGGTGTGGAAAGTTTCACTGCTCACCCCTCCGGCTGTCTCTGTGGGCCTAGAGCCTGGCGGTGAGCGGGTGAGCGCCTGTGACTGTGCTGCCTGGGGAGGGGGCAGGCTAACTCCCGGAGACCTCCTCCTCCTCCTGGCAGCAGGTCCCCACCAGCAGTGCCCTTGGCTGACTTCCCTGCAGGTTGTTTATTTCACCGCCACATTTCCCTACCTGATGCTGATCATCCTGCTAATCCGAGGTGTCACCCTCCCTGGGGCCTATGAGGGCATCATCTACTACCTGAAGCCAGACCTCCTCCGCCTCAAGGACCCCCAGGTGGGCATGTGTGCTAACCACGGTACAAGGGTCTTCAGCTGCGAGACTTTGAAAGCTTCCTACTGACTTAAATTTGGTTTAAAAACAGTAGATGCCCACTAGAGGCAAATTAGATAACACAAGAGAAAACTGAACAAGGAACCAAAATCTCTTATGATCAGACACAATCTCTTTTCATTTTAGTGTATATCTTTTCAATCTTTGTTTTCAGGTGGTGTATGTTTTCGGTGTAGTTGAAATCATTGTATTTAAAGATATATATCCTTTTTTCTTCACTTACATTATGAGCCATTTTCTGGCTATTGTCATCTGTAAATATCATTTTAAAAATCTGTGTGATATTTCCTTCATTTGTTCAGCAAAAGTTCACTGAGGACACATTAATTAATGATCTAGTGGCAGGGGAGGGCGGGACACAACCAGCCACCTCCCTGCCTCTGAGCTCATAGCCTGGCCAGGACGGTTGGGAGATACATATTTTTAAACATATACTCATCTCTTGGTATTGGAGAGGGATTGTCCACAATACCAAAGCCCACTGAGCCTCAGGATACTTATTTAGAACAGCACAATATTTGTATATAATGTTTGTACATCTCTTTAAATCATATCTGGATTACTTACAGTACCTACTACCAGGGAAATGCTGTGCACATAGTTGTTACGCTGTGTTATTCAGGGACTTACAGCAAAGAAAAACGTCTGTACTTGTCAGTCCAGGGGCAATTCTTTCCAGAATATTTTTGATCCATGGTTGGTTGAAACTTTGGCTGTGACACACTGGATACAAAAGACCAATGGTACTGATTTAGAGAAATGTAGGTTTTTACCACCACTGTTGGAGAACAGGCTTCTTTCTCCCTTGTGAGATTTGATTGTAGTTCATTTTAATCTGTGATAACTTGATTGGTCTAAGTAATATAACTTTATAGTTTTAGTTCTAGGCTGGACATTCCCTATATCTGGACTACCATTTGTTTTTCCTCTAGAACTTAGAGCGTATTCTTTGCCCCCTTCCCATGGAAATCTTGGTGTTTTTCATTATGTTTTTGTGCACTGCCCTCTGCATCAGGTCACAGATGCCTATGGTGCTACACAAACACACTAGTTGAATGTGCACTAGTTGGATAAACGCAAGTGACTCTTAGCTCTGCAGACAATCCTTGCTGTCTTGGGCACAGTCTGAGTAGCGCCCCTGCATCCAGTGTCTCTGAAGCGCCTATGGGAGCAGCCTGGAAAGGGGCCCTGACTGCGAGAAGCCCCTGTGGAGGGAGGGAGGACAGAGTCATGGCAGGCAGGACACGTGTGACTCTCAGGGATGCTGAGGGCAGCTCCGCTCTGGGGAAGTCTGGTGCTGCCCATCCGGCCCTAGGCCCTGCCCATCCTCCCTGCACCACCATCTACCACTTTCTCGGGCCTCTCACAGGTGTGGATGGACGCGGGCACACAGATCTTCTTCTCCTTCGCCATCTGCCAGGGCTGCCTCACAGCCCTGGGCAGCTACAACAAGTACCACAACAACTGCTACCGGTGAGAGCTGGTGGGACTGTGCAGGCGACGGCAAACTGGACTCTCTGGGTGCTGAGGAGGGTGGGGTCCCTGGGGTGGGCTCAGGGACCCGGACCCTTGTCCTGGGCCCAGGGAGTGGCAAGTGGTATCAGTCTGACATTGTGGCTCCTCCCCGGATTGAGTCCCCACCTCACCTTCCTCTCCTCTTCCTGACACCCAAGTGCCACCCCCTACACCCTGCTCCTTTTTTCTCCAACCTCTTTTCCCTGCCTCTGCTCTCTCTCTCTTTTACTTGCTGTCTTTTGTTCTCTCTTCCCCCAGTGAGTTGCTTCTCATCTTTGCAGGGACTCCATCGCCCTCTGCTTCTTGAACAGTGTCACCAGTTTTGTGGCCGGCTTTGTTGTCTTCTCCATCTTGGGCTTCATGTCCCAAGAGCAAGGTGTGCCCATTGCTGACGTGGCAGAGTCAGGTAAGTGCCCTTATGCTGCCTGGGCTCTGAAAGGATGAAAAAGGAGCCGGAACATGAGGATCTCTCTTGCAGAGAGGCAAGGATCCAAGAGCTGGGTGGCGGGAGTCTTTTAGCCTTGAGGGCAGAGCATGAAACGAAGCTGGGCTTCCAGCACCGGAGAGAGAAGGAAGAGGGGTTGGATGATCAGGTAGACCAAATGAGGGATGTTGGTCTGCTCTGTTCAGGAGCAGAATGATGGATGGACTCATTCCACCCTGTTGGAGTACCCCGACTTTCATGCCTATATGCGTGTGCACACACACTTGCATACAGATACACACGGACTTGTACACATACATATATGTACGGACCCACAGACACACACAGATGCACAGATGCACATGGACATGCATGGACGCATGGGTGCTCAGAGAGACACAAAAGGAGAGGGCTGCATCAAGGTGCACTCACCCAAGGGTGCTCTGTTCCCTGTAGGTCCTGGGCTGGCCTTCATCGCATTCCCCAAGGCTGTGACCATGATGCCCTTGTCCCAGCTATGGTCCTGCCTCTTCTTCATCATGCTATTATTCCTAGGCCTGGACAGCCAGGTATGTCACCCCAGCCCTGCTCTGCCATGATGACCTTTCAAGCTGTGGATATCGTGGCACTACTTTTCCCTCGCTTCTTTTCTGAGGTCCCCTCTGTTGTCTTGGCTTTTTGCTTGGGGTTGGTTGGGTGGCCCCAGGTCCTGAGACCTTCCTCTGTGAAGGAGCTGTCCTTTCTTCTCAAGACTGGAGGCTTCCTCATACATGGGCACTCCCCAGTGTGTTTCTAGCCTTCTGCCTGCTGCCCGCCCCCTGCACAAGCAGATCCATCCCCTCCAGCCTTCTCTGCTGGGACTCCTTGTTGTGACTAGGAGCAGGTTGGCCTTGCTGAAGGACCCTGCCTGTGCCTTCTGCCTTCTGTGCCCACCTGCCCATACCCTAGAACCGAGGGCAGGACTTGCTGGAGATGGCTCGGGGTGAGGGAACAGTGCCCCGCCCCACTCCCTCTCACCCCACTGCTCTCCTGGCCCCCAGTTTGTTTGCATGGAGTGCCTGGTGACAGCCTTTGTGGACATGTTCCCCCAGCAGCTCCGGAAGCGTGGGCGGCGCGAGCTGCTGATCCTTGGCATCTCAGTTGTGTGCTACCTGGTAGGGCTCTTGCTGGTCACTGAGGTGAGTGTGGTGAGTAGTGTTTGGTATGGCCACGGCAGGGCAGAGCTACAGGGCACGCAGACCCTTGTTAGAGTTACTCTGTCCTCAGCAGTCAGGTGGAGTGTGCACACCTGCTTAGCCTCTCTCAGAGCAAGGCTATAGAGCCATGCAAACAGTGAAATCTGCCCTATTTGTTAGGTCTCCTTTGGTTGCAGGTGCCACAGACCTGGCAGAAGCAAAAGGAGGAATACATGAGGTCAGGCCGCTGCAAAGTCTAGGGATGTTTTTGTTTCAGGTTGCACTAATGACATTGTCAGGGATGTTCCTTTTCATGCTGTGGCTCCCTTTCTTCTGATAACCTTATTCTCAGAAGTTTCCATCCTGTGCTATCAAGGAAGGCTATTCTGCTTTCCTTTCACCTTTCCCCCTCAGCAGAAAAGCAGAGCATGGCAAGCGTCCAGGCTGTGACTCGTTCTGGCCTGGAGCAAAGTGAGGAGCAGAGTAAGGTGGCACCAGTTCCCAGGAGATGGGATGGATGCTGGGCAGACAAAACAATGTGTACCCACTGCAGATGCATAGATAACTGAGGCTTCTGAGGTAAACGAGCATCCTAAATGCAGAACAGGCTGGGCAAACTCCTCTTAGACGCAAGAAGTGAATTCCCAGGAGCTGTGCGGGGTAGAGTCCCCATGGACAGGTGCCACCTTGAGAAGAGGAGAGGTGTGCCGGCCCCGCCTCAGGGCCTCAGTGGCACTTCTTCCCCGCAGGGTGGGATGTACCTCTTCCAGCTCTTTGACTACTATGCCTGCAGCGGTATCTGCCTGCTCTTTCTCTCCGTGTTTGAAGTCATCTGCATCAGCTGGGTGTACGGTGAGTGGCTGGGGCCAGGGGAGGGAGAGCTCTGGCCCAGCCAGCAAGGCGATCTGCTGACATGACAATCTTTGCCACACTTTCCTGCTTTACTGTCCCGGTCAGGAAGCTTGATATCTCTCATCGGGGCAGCTAGAGATGAGACCGTGACAGAATGGGTTTCTCTGAATAGAGAATGGAATGATAAATAACCCACAGGATGTCTAGAAGTGGAGGCTGTTTGAGACCCTTTGCCAAGGGGAACCTCAGTCAGAAGGGGTCTTCAGAGCTCTGCATTCCTTCAGTTGTGACGTGTCTACTTGTAGTCCTGACTGCTCAGGAGGCTGAGGCAGCAGGATGGCAAGTTTAAGCCCAGCCTGGGCAGTTTAGCTAGCCTTGGACTCAAAAGCGGGTGGACAAATAGCATAGTAGCCCTGGGTTCAGTCTCCAATACTGTGAAAAGGAAGAGGAGGAGGAGGAAGAGGAAGAGGAGGCAAAGGCTCATTTCCCACTCCTTTCTGGTAACTATGCTCTATCACCCAAGGTTTGAATAGTTCTGCGGCTAGGAAGCTCATTCTTGTAGTTTTCAGTAGCGTTTTCCACTGTGGCTGTACACAGTTCTTTCTTATAGTGCGGTGAGTTCGGCCATCCACTGCCTTCTACCAACAGCCTTGGCTTTGGCCACTGAGTGGATGCTGAGTGCTCACTGCCCTTGTCACTAGCACACCTGATGACGGTGGGGAAGAAACTTCATTCTCTGAGCACCGCTGCGTGTCAGGCACCTCACTCTCATCACACGCTGTCACACTATCTGAACAACAGCTCTTGCAGGGGAAAGAGGCTCGGAGAGATTGGGCCTTTTCCTAAGTTCACACAGTAAGTGGAGGAGCCTTTATCCTACTCCAGGCGTGCAGCTCCCACTGTACGGGGTTGGGGGACACAGGGCCAGTGTTAAAAAGGCTCGTGGCAGCGACACATGAGGGTCTCAGGAGAAGCCTTGAGCAAGGAGCTTTATGATTTTGCTGTTCTAAGGCTTCTTATTTTTGTTCTTTCCTTGGTGATACCTCTTGAGGACCTTCTCTCCTCAAGTGGCTGCTGGCTTCTTGGTTTTCCTCCACCTCTTTTCACAGCTTGTTTTCAGAGAGGATCTGATAGACTCAATCATAGTGAGCTGTGGATGGCTAGTAATGGCAATGTACAACTTTTAACTTTGCCTTTTAGAAGTCAGAGCAATCCCAGGTACTTAGGAGGCTGTGGCATGAGGGTTTCAAGTTTGAGGCAAGCCTGGGCAACTTAGTGAGACTCTGTCTCAGAATAAACACTGTAAAGAGTTATGTTTGTATCTCAGTGGCAAAGCTGCCCCCAACCCGCTCAACCTCCAGTACCCACCCTTGCAATGTAAAGGCAGTGATTCTTTATTGTGGGGTTTTATGCATCATGATCAGTAGTAGGTACTGGGGAGGTGTAAGTGAGCTCTCCAAACCTCTTTACCAATGAATGGTTCTATGCTTTACCAGTGAGAGGCCTCGCTGTGCTTAGAAACAGAGCAATTGTGGAACCTTAATAGGACATTAAACAAAATAAACCCAGACAAGTTAGCATTTCTGCCAAGACCAGACCACTCTTCCTAGCATGCTTTACTGGGGACTCAGACGTGATTCTTCTGTGTCTGGTGTCTTGTGACCAGCAGCTTTCTAGTCTCATCTGAGTTTATGTGACACAGCTGAGCAGTGGGAACCCTGGATGTTTTGACTTGAACCAGATTCCTCTCTGCTCCATAAATAAACAAGCTTTTGCATGGCCACTGAACCTGGTTTAGGTCACACCCCTCTTCTGTGGTCAGGACACTGGGGAGAGGCTTTACTAGTGATAGTCTTGCTGTGTGCCCCTCCACATCTCCACCTGTAAGGAGAGTGCCAGGAATGCATGGCATTCCTACAGCCTGTTTGTTTCCTGCCGCAGGGTGGGTGGGGGAAGAGCATGAACCAGGTGAGTCTTCCCCAAAGGCTCTTGAAATTGTTTTTCCCCTTTGGTCTCACACCCTCCCCACATTGTGCCTGGTCAGGGGCAGACCGTTTCTATGACAACATTGAGGACATGATTGGCTACCGGCCATGGCCACTGGTGAAGATCTCCTGGTTCTTCCTGACCCCAGTACTTTGCCTGGTATGTGCCCACCCCTGTCCCTTATTGCCTCCTGTCACCGGAAGACCCGAGGAGCCAAGGGTGATGCCTGCTTTGAGTGCCACATCCCCCTCCCTGCCTCTGGGTTTCCTCCTGCCTTGGTCCTTGGGAGAGGTGCCATGGACCATGATTTGCAGTGAACTTTACTGTCTCACCTCAGACGCACTACCGGGTCTGACTTCTCCATACTGGCCGCTATAAATAGGGTGAAACTTGCATGCTCATCTCACCCACGCCTCTCTTCCTTACTTCCAGGCCACCTTCCTCTTCTCCTTGAGCAAGCACACACCACTCACATACAACAATGATTACGTCTACCCTCCCTGGGGGTACTCCATCGGCTGGTTCTTGGCCTTCTCCTCTATGGCCTGCGTTCCTCTCTTTATGGTTATCACCCTCCTGAAGACACAGGGTTCCTTGAAGAAGGTATGTGACAGCTGGGAATGATGGCACACACTTGTATTTCCCACACTCTAGGAGACTGAGGCAGAAGGGTTGCAAGTTCAAGCCAAGCCTAGCAACTCAGTGGGGTCCTGTCTCAATATAAATTTGCAAGGGCTGGGAATGTAGCTAAATGCAGAAGTCCTAGGTTCAAGCCAGTTGTCCAGGGGAAGGAGAATAGGTTGACCCAGAGTACACACTTGTTCTCAGTGGGGGCAACCTTGCACCTGTGGAACCTTAAATGGAAGAGCCTTATGACAACCAGTCCATGACTTTATTTCAGAAATGTCCTTAAAAGTCATAGAAACCTCATCTTCGGAACCTGACCCGCAGCAGATCATGTGGGCAAGGTAACCAACTTCAAACCACTAAAGGGATAAGGGGGAAACTGAGTCACAAACCGTAGCGTGAAGGAGCCTGAACACAGGAAGCTTAAAAAAGCACAGATAGTTCCTCCTGAATCTTAAATTCCACTCCTAAAATTGTACAAGTAGTTGATAGCACAGCAACTGGAAGTCCACACCTGGATCACCATGTGTGGCTTCTTATTGCTTCTTGAAGCATCCAGCCCTTTGTCTACACGTGCCTGGCTCTGTGCCGAACTCTGGGGACGCACAGCAGGATGGTTTCTGTCCCCCTCACTAGCAGTGCCGTTCAATGCCTCTCCTTATTTGCAGCGCCTGTGCCAACTCATCATCCCTGACCCCAGCCTGCCACAGCCCAGGCGACCCCTACACCTGGACAACGGCCCTGGACAGGACTGCAGGCCATTCCCCCAGAAGGAAGGACTCATCTCGGGGGAGAAGGAGACCGAACTGTAGGAAGGGCGAGTGGCCACGCTCCTGGGCAGGACTACCCTTCTCCATGGGTAACCTTCAGTCCTCTGCCTCTACCCTGCTGGGACCTCCAGGAGACCCTGGGCCCAGCCAGAGGTCACCTCCCATCCTTCCCACCGCAGTGGCAGCTGCGTTTGCATTGACTCGTATCCTAAGCGCCTGGCTTCTCGGATGAAAAAACCGAGGACCTGGCAAAAAAGGAACTTTTCCAGTTTGCATGAGGAGCCTTGGACGCACCTCAGACCTGCTCTCCTTGTGCTTGGGCTGCTGTTCCTTCTTCTCTGCCCCTGCCCCAGTTTATTATAAGCACGCACAGATTGCCGCCGCCACGGGCTCTTCTCTGTCTCACTGCGCATGTGCTCGGCCCGTCTTGGGGGAGCGAGTCCTTGGACTGGTGCCCCACCTCAAGGTCCCCCTGCTATTCCATGCCCGTCCCACCCCGTTTTCTCTCTTGTTCTTATTGCTTTCCATCTTCCCTTCCCCAGGGTACTGAGGGTCTCCCACAGAAAGCGGGGCTGTGTTGGGGGGATTCCTCTGCCTGAGAAGTGGGTCTTTGGTCACAGCAGATGCCCTGGCTCCTGGAGACCCCTTCTGCCTCCTCTGGCCTGTTCTCTGTACCTGGGTCATATTGCTAGGACTAACTAGGGAGGGAATCACAAGGAAATTGCTTCTGCCAAGTGCTCCCTGTTGCCAGCCCAAGGTTCCACCAAACCAACCGTGGGGCCAGTGTGGGCTCTCTGCTGCCTCCTAGTGGCAAAGGGAAGCGTGGTGGCAGCCTGCCGCCTGCAGCCCCCCAAAATAGAAGGGTGCTCTCATCTGTCCTGTCACTCTGTTCTTAACGATCCTTGACCCACCTGGCCTCACTGGAGACCTTAACAGCGGCCTGCAGCCTCGCTCCGGCCCACAAAGGAGGCCACACCACCTCTTTGCTATGCTTGCGCGCCGGCCCAGGCCACTGAGCCTGTCCTCAGTTGCCCCAACAGCCCAGCCTCACTGCCCGTACTGGATCCCTCCCTCTACCCCTCACCCAGAATTTACCCCGGACCTCCCCAATGGCCTCACTCCTTCCCACAGGCCCTCACCCAGTTGCCTCACGGAGGGTGGAGGGTGGAGTCGCTAAGCTGGGCTGAAAGTCCCCTCTGTCTGTCCATCCATCCGTCACCTGCTCTGTGGGATGGGAAGGTGGGGGTCCCCCAGCAGCCAGCCTCCCCGGACCTGCAGCTCCCCGTGCCAGCCCGAGCCCACAGTGTGTTCATGGTCTGCTCTGGATAGTTCTGCACACAGCCAGCATGAGTCCTGCACCCCTCACTGTCAGCATCTGCAGACACCGCCTCCCCTCATCCCACGGATGTCATCAGCAGTGGAGCTGCAGAATCCCTGGCTGCCTGTCAGGCACAGGGGCTGTGGGAGGCATGTGTCTGCCACTCTGCGCCTCCCCAGGAACAGAGGCAACAGACAAGAAAGGGACTTCAGATGGTGGTGGGATCCAGTTTGTCGCCATTCCTATGAAGGCCTAGACTTTTCACCCACTCAGTACTGAGGGCATCTGAGTTCATAACCTGGAGGTAGGGGAAGGGTACAGAACCCTGCCCCAAGCAGGAGGGAAAAGCAGAGGGCAGTGGTCTCGGCAGTGGTCGCACTGGATGTTTTATTCATGGTGGCCCTCTTACTCTCTAGAGCCTTCCAGAATTCTAGATTGAGTCCCCTTCTTGTCCAGGCTTGTTCCTGTCCCAGAGAAGGGCCAGAGTGTGGCTGGCTGTAACTTCAAAGCTAGGTCTGAAGTGTCAGGCTATAGGAGCTCCCATGTGGCAGTGTGGATCCCTGGAAGCCATGGAGAGGCGCACCTGGAGAGACCAAGGCCTCCTGCATCAAGCATCACCTACTTGTGTGAGCCATTAGGAGGGAGACTCCTCTCCTCCAGGTCTCCTTCAGATCACTCAGGGTGGGGTGAATGTCTGGCCTGCAGCTCAGTGGAGGCCCTGGCCAGCAATGCCCTCAGCAGTGGGCCTGAAGGGTAAAAAACATGCACGTGGGTTTTAGCTATTTGTTTTTGGAGCAGTTTGTCAGAGCAGTAGATAACTAATACTGGCCCTGGGTTTGAGGGTGCAGGAGGAAGTGTCTCTTTGAGGGTAGGGTGGGCCCCAGCTGAGAGGGACGATTCCCTGGTCTCTTCCTGTCCTAACCCTTTGCCGTTCTCCTCATTGACCCTTTACGTGAACCCCCAGGGTCTTCCATGATGCTCACGTGCTCTCTTCTCCCTGTTCTGTGTCAGGCAAGGGCTGGCTGGCTCTGTCCCTGCTGCCCTTTCTCTCCTCGTGCCTGGCTCCCCATGACTGAGCCACGTGGCTTCCCTGCAGGGCTGGCTGCTCAGTGAAGGAACAAGGGCTGACTGGATCTGACAGGGATGAAAAGCTTGTTAACCACCCATCGATACACAGAGGCAGGGGAGGACATGTGTGCTGGGAGGATACAGAGCCTGACAGGAGGAGGCCTGGCTGGCAATGTGGGGCTGGGCACTTCGGTGGCCCGGACCCTGGGTGCTCCATTTCAGCTTTCTCTGCTCCCAGGCTGATGACCGGCAGATCAGGTTGCTCATCTGGCCTGAGAAGCAATGTGGTAAGTTAGGGAGATGAGTACAGAATTGTTACAGAGATTGGGGAGCTTGCCCCTGCCAACCTGAGCCCTGGGTAGCCTGGGTATCCCTCAGGTCAGACCCTACTCCAGCCCTTTGACAAGAATCCTAAGGTTTTCTTTGCCCACATCCACCTTCCCAGAATGTTGAGGGAGCTGCAGTGGAAGGAAGGTCCTGGTCCCCATGCCGCGCCCCAAAAGCTGCTGCCCATGGAATAATCAAAAGTGGCTGTGCCATGCCTGGCCTAAGTTAGTCCTCCAGGAGAGCGGGTGACATTTGGATCTGCCATGGAGAGAAGGGTCCCAAGGCAAGGACAGGAACCGCCAGCACAGACTGGGGAGGGAGCCACTGTCAGGGCACCTGGTCTCCCTGTTTGTCCATGGCCTCTTTCTCTGTACTGAGGTCATGTTTTGGGCTTTTTTGGTCTTGATTCTTTTAGGCTATTTGCATGGACATTCAGGCTGTCTGAAATTACTAGCGGTTGTCTTTTCCCACTTACTCCGTTTCTCTCTCTCTCTCTCTCTCTCTCTCTCTCTCTCTCTCTCTCTCTTTTTTCTTGTAGGGCGAGGTATGGAGTCCAGGGCTTCATGTGTGCTAAGTGAGTGCTTCAGTTTTGAGTTACACCTTCAGCCCTTTTTAAGATCTTAGTTTGAGACGGGATCTTGCCAAGCTGCTCAGGCTGGCTTTGAACTTGAGATCCTGCTGCCACAGACCCCCACATAGCTTGAGAGTACAGGTGCGCACCGCCACCCCGGTTGCGATCACTTTTCCTTATTCATTTTGCTGTCTTCCTTTACTAAAGGCTTGGTAGTGGTGGCAGCAGGCCTCTTTCCTAGCTTCAACAGCAGGTCTAACGTTTTACTACTGAGTGTGATAACTGATGTAGACTTGTGGTAGACACTATTTATTAGGCTGTGAAATTTTCTTCTGTTCCATATTTGCTTTTTTTAAAAAAAAATCAAGAATAAGTATTGAATTTTATGATTGCTTTTTGGCATCTATTGAGTTGATCATATTGTTTTTGTTCTTTAATATTAATGTAGTGAATTTCATGAAGTTTTTTGTATTAAAATATCTTTTCATTCCCAGAAAAAACCCAATTTGGTCATGGTGTGTCACGTTTTTGTCATTCAATACCATTCTCTCCCCCTCATACTCTTAATATTTTGTGTAGAAATTGTGTGTTTAGACTCATAAGCAACATTTGCCTCTTGCCTCCCTTTCCCATGCTGTGTTTGTCTATATTAGCTTTTGCTTTTAAGGTTACTCTAGGTTCATTTAAAAAAAGAGCATAACTTTTTTTCTGAAAGAGTTAGTATGAAATTTGAATTGTCTATTCAATGAACATGGAGTAGAATACAGTCACATAATGCAGCCTGGTGTGGGGATATTTTTTGGCGTGTGTATGGAAACTTTTAATTTCTGCCTTTGTGCTTGCTTTGTTCTTCCTTCTTAGTTTGGACTTATCTATTGTTCTGTTTGTAACTTCTTATCTGTAAAAGGACAACAAAGCCAGTTAGCTGGACATCTAACCTGTACATCCACTCGTAGGTCTGGCTGGGCATGCTGTGACTCCCTGGGGTGAAGGGGAAGGCTCGCTCACCCGTGTCTGCTGCACACTAAGGGTGGACAGTGGTGGTCCTAAAAGGGGGATGGAGCATTGGGGTTCTTGGGAAGGGGAAGAAAAGGGAGATCTGAGGAGCTAGAAACATGTCCACAAGAACCGGGTCTCCTGGGTGGTCTTCTGCCTCCCCTACAGCTGGTTCCCACAGTTTCCCAGAGCCAGTCATGAGATCGTTCAGTCTCTGGGTCATGGGAGCAGGATACACTGAGGTGCCAGGGGCTGGGTATGGTGACAGGCTTCCTGGTTCCCAAGGGAGCAAAACTGCCTAGACCTGCAGGGGAGCGGGAGGGAGGAAGAGGAAGAGGGAGGAGAATTCCCATCTCTCCCCCTCATCTCCTGAACTCCAATTCCTGCATCATGACACTCATCCTGCATGGAATTTTCCTGCTGGAATCAGTTTTGGACCTGACCCAGACCATTCCTGTCCCCTCGCTTAGTCCAGCTCTGTCCCTGGCCTGGCTGCCTCCCTGGGAAGGGAAGAGGAGCAGGAAAGAGCTCAGCCATGGCTCTTGGTCACTGGTCTCTGATGGACCTTACCTTCTTCAGGATGGAACACCCCCTGCCTCTGACGGGTCTGCCTTCGGAAAGGCCAAAAGGGTCTTGCTCCCAAGGCAGCCCAGCTGGCCACAGGGTGGAGCCATGTCGAAAGCAGCCCTCAGCTTCTGAGGGGTGAGCGCTGGTGGAAGAGAAGTAGAGCTGTTTTCCAGAGTCTGAGGGAAGGGGCACAGGGAGGCGCCCAGCAGCTCTGCTGGTCCACACCTAAGCTTGCTGCCTGCTGCTCCAAAACCACCTCCTGAAATGATTTTTCTCATGGGGCCTCTGTGAGAGTGTCACAGGACAGACCTGAAAGTTAATTTCATCTTGGTGTCGACAGCTTATGATTGATAGGGGTTCCCAGAAAGCAGTGGTAAATTAGGCACATCCATCAGGGATGGTGGGGATGGTGTGCCGAGGCCCACAGCTGCACTGTGCAGCCTTGGTGACAAAGATCAGTCTTACTGTAGTTTTATGAGACATATGTTCAGGTATGAAAAGTATCAACCCCAAGACCAAGTGAGCAATAGACCATGGGATCTGTAATAGTTGATACATTGTATCATCTTAAAAAATTTAGATGTCTAACTAAGGGATTCAGCAGGGGGCCAGGGTCCTCACTTTGTAAATATCCTCATTCTGCAAGGGAACACCAGCCCTGGGGTGGGGGAGTGTTAAACCTCTTACAATACAAGAGAGGAAAAAGGACTTGCCCCCTCTGTGGCTTTTGCTGCTTTTGCTGTCTTCTGCTGTCTTGAAGAGCGTGTCCCTCTGCCATGCCACTCTGCTTTGAAGCCAGGTGACTATGGACTAAACCTCCACAAACTGTGAGTGAAATAAACTGTTCCTTCCTTAACTGTAGGTGTCAGGGATTTGTCCCAGCAGTGACAGAAAAGTGAACAAGACAGGGTCCATTATGTTACTCCTTATAATCTGAGTCTGCATGGTTTGGAATGACTGGGGAGGAGGCAGACGGGGATTGCCTGCCAGCTGACCAAGCCCCAAATTGGGTTCCTCCTTTGTCAGGTATGAGAATCCCATTTATGCTTCTCATGCTGGACAGCAGCTGACCAGCGTCAGGCAGCTGGGCTTCACCTCTGCTGTTCTGTGTTTCCTGGAGCCCCAGATGGCAGCCTAGGAGGCCGCAGCCTCGGCCCTGCCCCACTGGAGCCACCTGACTGCCCTCCCCAGCCTGCTTCTCTTCTTAGCCTATGCTTCTGACCTGGATATTCTAGGAGAAAACCAACTTTATGATGTCCTCAGTGAAAAAAATTTTTACACTTTAGGAAGATTTTTTTTCATGTAAGTAAATTCATATACCAGGTAATAGTCTTTTGGCAGATTGTCTTGATTTCTGCCTCAAAAATATTTTATCCTTGCATCTCCTCAGTGCCCTCAGACCTGACCTTGATCTGGCTGTATATTACTCCCCAGAGAAGACTTTCGTGGACATGTACTCTGACATGGACCCTCCACATCACCCTGACCATGTCACCATCCTCTGTGTAAACATGGTTGGTTCACTGCTTGTTTCTTTTGGATGATTCCTCATGTGAACTTTCAGGCAGGAGCTTTGCTTGTGCTGATCACTGTATATCCCCTGTACCTGGAAGGTGCCTGCTGCAGTGGATGTGTAGAGGCTTGTTGAATTCACCCTAATTTGTGGCACCAGTTCCTTATTCTTGGCTATTGCCCTCAGCCAGAAATTGGTAAATCCCAGGACCCCTTCTGGTGGCACTCTAAGTAAATGACTCATGAGTGTTTGTTTCCCATTTGCAAAGGGTTACCCAGGGACTGAGCAGGGCCTCTCTCCTGACTCCAAAGGACCCAGAGGACCCAGACCACCAGGGGCTCCAACAGAATGCAATGGTTTGGTTTCCCTTTTCCACTAGAGGGTGGACATTCCTCCTGGGTGACTTCAGGACCAGGAAGTGGGAGAAAAGCCCTTTTACTCACTGGCACCCTGGCACAAGCATCAAGAGGTCCTTACCACCTCAGGCCTTGTCTGAACACTAGACTGGCCCGGTTCCCTGAGGCACCAGGCCTCCGCTTCTTGGATCAGAGAAGAGTTGAACCAGTCCTAGCTGACCTCTGCTTCTCCTGGGATTTCCCATTTCCAGGAAAGGGAGTGAGCTCATGTGCCCTCTTTAACAGAGCTCGGTTGAATCCAGCCTGTGGAGGGCACTGGAAACACCCGGGTTTCTGTGAGTTCACAGTTCTTGTCACCAAGAGAGCAGAGTACCCGCTTTGCAAGCACCATTTTGCCTATTGATCTCTTCGCATGGTGCAGTCCTCCTGTGTCTCTGGGTGGCTGGAAGCCTGTCTCCTCTGTCCCCACCTGGGGAAAGCACCCTGTCCCAGCCCCCTGCGGCAGAGCTGAGCTGAGATCTAGTGGCTGTGAATGCTCACTAGAGCCCTTGCATTTCCACCAGCCTCGTTTCAGTCTCTAGGCCCTGGGCCATTCCCAGAAGGCTGGTTCTCCTTCAGGTCCCAGCAAGAGACCCAGTGTGACAGTGGAGGGTTCGGAAGATGCAATCTGCACTCCAAGCACTTTTCCCAACTCGTCCCAGGCTCGTCCCAGTCCTCTACCTCTGCATCTAATCCGGAAGGGGAAACCTCCTGTCTGAGCAGAGCCTGCATTTGGAACGTGTGTGTGTGTGTGTGTGTGTGTGTGTGTGTGTGTGTGTGTGTCTGTGTGTGTGTGTGTGTGTTGGGGGAGAATCACCCAGAGCCAAGGATCAAATCTGGCCAATGATATGGGCCCCCTCAGCTCCTCAAAGGATGCTTGCTCTCCATTGCAGGAAGCCAAGCTTGTGGGGGCTCTAGCTCCCGCCTTGCACTAACCTTCAGGGTGCATGTTGGCCACTGTGGCACATCCTTCCTCCCCTGCTGTCCTCAGTCTCTACTATAACCCGCTCCCGACTCCATGTGTGTGTGCACATGTGGGTACTGATGAGGTGGGCGCTGGCCTGCACCCCCAGGTGATTTCCTCCTTCTGTACCTAGCCCTGCCCTGGCACCTACCCCAATGTTCCTAATCACATCACATCGTAAGAACATTATCCTGGAGTGAGAGGAAGACCGTGGCGGCAGCATGCCTGGCTTCGCCAGGGCTCCTCCTAGCCAGACCCTTGTGGGACAGACACCCTGTGTGAGAACAAATAAGCAACCGACACGTTTTCCTCAAGTGACATATTTCAATATAATCTCTAAAACTCTATGAATTCAACAGATAAAATACCTCTGGGCTATTTTGTTACAAAATATTTGCCATTTGGATTAGTTGCTGGATGCAGCCACCCTGCCTTTCCCTAGAGAGGCATTTCTCCAGCAGGGTGAAGGGTGAGCACACGGAGGGGTGCTGTGAGAAGAGCGGTGTCCCAGAACTCGGGGACAGACAGACAGATGGTCACCAGGGAAGCCTATTGGCTACAAGAGCTATCCTGGCAGCTCTGGTGCACAGTGGTGGGGAAGAGGGGAGCCAGAGGTCCAGGACCTAAGTGTTCGGGGAAGGAAGATACCTTTAGAACAGACAGAGAGGCAGGCTTCCAGGACGAGTGCTGGACGGGCCCACTTCAGGCTTCAGGTCTGGCAGTGGGACTTGCCCTGAAGGGGTGAGGAAGCTAGTTTCATCTCCCACTCTTCATTCTGGACTTGGACCAAATGGATAAAACAGGAGAGGAGCCCCCAGAATAAGGTCTAGAGGGTTGATGAAGTGGGGCTGTCTCAGGGTGATCGGGGCTCAGTCAGCGCTGCACGGCCCTTATTAGAGAGCAGGAGGACCCCTGAGCATCTCTGCTGGACCCTTTGGGAGGCCCTGACTTGGCTGCTCCCATGGGGAGGACAGAGGACATCCCTAGTCTCTGGGCAGGAGACAAAGAGGGGCCCCAGCTTAGCCTGCTGACTGGGCAGGGAGGGAGGCTGCAGGAGCTGGGAACTCCAGCTTGCTCCGCAGTGAGGAGGGCCAGTGTCTCCTGCCCTGACCCTTCCTGGGTCAGTGCTGCCCACCAGGGCTGATCTCTTGCTGTGCAGGATGCCCCTGTTGCCTAGGGGCCCGTGGCCACCAGGCAGCCTGCTAGGGTGAGCCTCTGACCTGGGGAAGGGGCGGGGTCCAGGACTGCAGAGTCAACCCTGAGACTGTGGTTGCTGCCTGGGGGGAGTTGGGCTTTGGCTGAGCGTGAGGGAGGGGCAGACATTGCTGTCCCTGCCGGCTGCTCACACTGTGAGCAGGGACAAGGCCCTGATGGTGGGCACAAAGTAGTCTAGGGCCATGTCCTTCTTCAGCAGCGCTGGCACCCACGGCTCCGTCCCTTATGTTTAGCTGCACTCATCCCTCATATTGCTTCATACCTCACACTTGGCCTCCTGCTCATGGTTTGCCTTCTACTCATTTTTAGCCCCTCATTCAAGATTCACTCACTCCCATCCCTGCATCTCCATCACCCCTCAAGACCCTGAGGTCCCCACCCTGGCTCGGGGCATCAAGGTTTCTGAATTGTGGGCCCATCTGTGCAGGATGCCCCTGTTGCCTATGGGGCCCGTGGCCTCCTGGCAGCCTGCTAGGGTGAGCCTCTGACCTGTATCCAGGCTCTAGCCCAAGCTCTGGTTCAGCAGAGCCCCTGGAGGGTCCAAGGCAGCCAGCATGGGGGGAACAAACGGGCTAGGAGTCACAAGGGACACAGAAAATTGGTTCCAAGTTACGGAAACCAGGCTGACAAAAACAGAGCCAGAAATAAACTCACCGAGTAACGTCATGATGACGTCTGGGTATTCCTACACATAGGGGAAACTAGGTCACTTGGGCCCTCTGAGGGTGGGGATTAGCTTTGCCTCCTCCCTGGCCCGGAATGCTGCAGCAGAGGGCGTGTGCTGGGGCTGCAGAAGCCCATTTGCTTCAGACTGAGCCACTATCTATCATGTCTCCCTGCAGCTTTATACCTGGGGTCTGAGAGGGAGGACTGGTGAAGGACAGCTGTAGGTGCAGGCACAGGACCACAGTGTGGCCAGGCTTGTAGCATATACTTCCTGAAACCTCCACGGTGGGGTGGCCAGGGCTTTGAGGATGGGCCATCTCTCCTCAGGCTGAAGCTTTGTGGGCACCTAAGGTTGGCTTTATGCTGTTCACCCCGGGAGGCCAGCAGTGCAGCCCTGCTTGGCTCCCCTTTGTGACATCAAGGGTCTCAGCCATCCATGCCTGAGGGGTTCTGTGATTTACAGGGGACCTCTAAAGGCTTTGGGGCCACTGCTCCTGCCTGCTTCTCATCCAGGTTCCTCCTGTAGGCCTCTGAACACCAAGAGACAGCCCTGACTCTGAGTGCAGCGGAACCTCTACCAGAACCGGCACTGGGGAGATCCCCTTGTTTCTGTGCAAACAGTGGAAGAAATTAACCTGGTTCTGCTGCATGCTTACATGCCAGTGCTTATGTGCACTTGACTTTGGCTGGGTATTACTGGTGCTGGGGAACCAGTGAATGATTTTTAAAAGTGCATTTTGCAGATATACGATCTCACAATCTCATGACCTCTTTTCTCCTCCCTTTCTCAAAACTTTCCTGAAGCCAAGGCAGGTCTTGAGAAGGCCTTGGGAGGAGGGGCCAGATAGCCAATGTCCTTGGGGACCCAGCAGCAGCCTTCTAAGACTGCTGGGATGGAGGATAGGGGAGCAGAATAAGCTCCTCCTCCAGCCTCCTGCCAGCTGTTCCCCCAGAGAGCAAGCTACCCTCTTCCACTCAGCCCAGCCACAGGTACACCTGGCTATGGGCCAGTCCCCCTCCATCCAGGGCCCTGTTGCCACTGCCAGCCACCCCAGCCTCCCGCTCCTGCCTGTGCACTGAGGCTTGGCCATGAGCGGACTCAGACCTGCATGCTGGTCGGGCCCTCAGCTCTGAGTGTCCTCACTTCACGGTCCAACTCGGGAGAGTGGTGGCCGGATATGTTACCTCACCTGGCTCTGAGGCCCCAGGAGAGGGAAGTGGTGTGCCCAGGTTTTGGGGGTGCTCAGCTGATTAAGGACAGGATGGCTGGACCAAGCAAATCCACGTGCCAGGGATCAGGGTTCTCTTTCCAAACAGTGATTGATGACCAGGAACGCCAGGATATGGGTAGCAGCTAAGGGGCAGCCGAGGACCCCTCTGGTGGCCAGCCTTCCTGGAGCCACAGGCTACTGGGGGCAAAGCTACACCAGGCTCCTGGAGCCGCTGGAATAGCGCCTCCGGTGCAGCAGGGAGCCGGGTGGGCAAAACTGGTGGGGGTGATTGTAAGGGGGCGGGGGTGGGGGCAGTGGAGGCTGGTGGATGACCTTGACCGGGGACCCTGGGCCCCCCAGAGGTGTGGAGCTGCAGGAATCAGAGGAGGACGAGGTGTAGCAGGAGAGAGCCTGGCTCAGCAGGGGCTCCATGCGCGCCAAGCAGGGCTTGTCCAGGACAATGACCTTGACAATTTGTTGGCACTGCACCAGGGTGCCTGGGGGAGTGGGTGGCAGCGGTGGCAGCAGCGGGGGCTGCTCTCTCAAAGGGCTAGGCTGCGGGTCTGGCATTGGCGCTGGCGCTGGCGCTCCCGTCTCGGCCCCCAGCCTGGAGTTGTGCTGGGACGTTTGAAGCCTGTTGTGAATTGACACCTAGTTTAGAAACAGCCAGAGAAGCATGACATGTTACGAGACTAGTTCCCAGGGCTGGGACAGGCTGCCCGAGCCTCCCTTTGTCTCCCTCCCTCGTGCCCATCTCTGCAGCCCATTGGGTACTCTCATTTTTTTCTCTGAGCCTCTGCCCAACTCTCCACCCAGAGGAAAGCTGGCTGTGACCCTAGCTTTTCTGATCAGGGAGAGCAGAGCCCAGAGTCTAACGGTGGGGAAGGACGGCTCCACAGCCTCAGTCACCTCCTCACGGAGACCGGCTTCACACACCTCTGCATTCTGACTTTAGGCACAGCTGTTAGCTGTGGGTTCCAGCCAACTGCTCCCCCTCTGCCTTCCTACCCACTGAGCTTGAGAAGTTGGCATTGCCTCTGGCCCCCTCTGCCTCCCAGGACAGTGCTGAGAACAGGAGCCTGAGACACAGGGACAGAGCCAAGCATTTCGGATCCTTCCCCGCATCCTTCTTCCTCCTGCTTCTTTAGAAAGAGAACCTGGCTGTAACTGACATCAGAAAAGATGCCCAAACCCCAGAATGCTAGAGACCACCAAAGGGGCATTCTGGACCTGCTCTGTCCTCTCACGCACCATGTGGCCATGGCTCTGCCTTCAAACCAGCCTGGACATCTGAGGGCAGAGTTGGGTGCCCACCTGCCTTTCAGCCCAAGCTGGGTTCTGCTTAGGGTTGCCTGGTAGCAGGAGGGGAGAGTTAGAGGGATTCTGATTTTCATCCCTGGTTTGGGGGAGGAGACAGTACCCCGAGGCCCATGGGACCACAGGGGTCAGCGTGAACGCATGTGGCCTCTTCTTGCTAGCAGTTGGGAGGAGGAGGAGCTGAGCACTGGGAGGTTAGTGCACTCTAGAAAGACAAGGATGTAATTTCTTCCCCTGTCTCTACCCCCAAGTACCCAAACCAGTAGTTATGACACTCTATAAGCCCCTCCAAACACCTCGGTCCAGCGGGGAGGCTAAGGCCCTTCTCTCTGAGGATGCTTCCAGTTGTGCTGTCTGAGCTGGGCTCTACCACCTATGGCCTGCTGCTCAGAGTGCAGAGGGGGTATCAAGGCTGCAGGGGAAGAGACCTTATCCCAGTGCAGCCCAGTACCATCTTGGAGCCTTCAACCAGCACTTCCTGGCCGTGCTTGTTGGCTAAGGGTGCCTTCCTAAGGGCCCTCCTGGACCTGAGCACTCCTGTGGGCTGCCCTCCTTGAAGGGCCCCCAGCTCGTCCTTTGCCCCTCAGAACTCTAAGCTCCAGCAAGCGGGTCTGCATGTGTCAGGTTTCATTCTCCATCCTCTGGCTCAGTGGTACCTTTCCAGCCCCAAGATCCCTGCAACGAATGAAGGCTCCTCTGTGCCCCTTGCTGTCCTGCCAAGACACACAGCAGACAGAGGGTATGACCGGAAGCCCCTTCTTCTTGGGGACCCGCCGTGAGTCTCATTCGGAAGACTGCCTCTGTCACTACCACTGCCGGAGGCCATGGGCTCTTTTCCCCTCTACTTGTGTTCTGAACTGTTCCCAGAGAGAAAAGTGCTCTCAGATCAGGTTGGGAGCCCTTCTGCCTTCCCTGTCCCACCTTCATGGCCACCCCTCCTTCGGCAAGCGCCTGGTCACCCAGTCCAGACCAGTGGGCTGATTTCTCCTTGGCTGATGCTTCCACACGCCCTCAGCCCTCGGCCTCAGCCCAAGCTTGCTTTCCCACTCCCGTGCGCTGGCTCTGCCTCCACCGTGGATGACCGAGTCCATTATCTTTAATGGTCAGTAAGTGAAAAGCGGGATGTGACAGCAAAATGTCCTCTCATTCTAAACCCCTTCTCACTCCCTACTCAGGAAAGAGGGAGAGAGAGAAAAGAGATAGAGGGTGAAACATGAGCAGCAGGTCAGGACAGCTCAGAGAAGACGGATAAGCGCCTGCCAGAGGGCTCGGCCAGGCAATGACGGAGGACAGGGCAGAGGACGAGAGCTTGGGGTCCAGCGGAGAGGCCACGGGGCGGCAAGGCTGTCCACTGTGCAGGGGAGCGGGGGCTGGCAGGGCCCTGGAGCTAGCTGAGGGGAGGGAGCCTTGCAGATAGCCACATGGGTGGGTGTCAGACTGCCGCTGCGCGGCTGTGGCCAGGGCAAGGGCAGGGCTGGCGACTTGGCATGTTTATCTGCAAGGCTGAGATGGGCAGCTGTGGGAAGATGGGAGAGGAAGGTGGGGATGGAATACCCACCCAGGGGCTGGTCAGCTGCTGGGCGGAAGCTCCTCCGAGTAGGGGTTGCCTGCTCCAGACACTCGTGTGTGGGGAGTGGGGGCCATGGAGTGAGGAGGAAACTGAGCTCCTAGGGCATCCTGCAGTTGCCAGGGCTCAGCAACCTGGTAAGTGGGCTCCTTCCTCACATCTAGCGGGCCCTGCAGCTGGTGGGGCTGGGAAAGGACTGTCTGTATGAGCAACTAGTGTCCTGGTAGCAAAGATATGGGGCCGGGGCTCCATGGGGTACAAAGGGGTCCAGTGTGGGGGCTGTAGCCCAGGTAGACTTGCTGGAACAGCTGCATGTTCCCCAACAGGGGAGACACCTTGGGGCTGGCAGGGACATCCCATGTTCTTTCCCGTGTGGCCTGAGAGTGGGTGTCCTTTGTTTCCAAGACATTCCCAGCCCTGCTCAGTCTCATTCCCGCTGTGTATACCCCCCTACTAAAGCCAGCCTTGCAGGGAACCAGCTGTTTCAGAGAGAAGCCCCTTCTTTGTCCACCTCTCAGTTCTCCATCTTCCTCAGGGAGGTGCCCAAAGGGCACATCAGGCCCAGAAATGACTGCCTGGGGACCTGACTTAAGTGTGACTCTCCAGGGCAAGCCCAGGCTCCCTCTCAGGGGGATGGGTGCCGGGGAAAGGGACCCTGGGTTCTCTGATAGCGCCCTGGGGCAGGGGTGGAGGGGTGCACAGGAAGGAGGGCTGTGAGGTGTTGTGGGCTCCCTCTCCTGGGGCTGGGCTGGGAGTGGGCGGAATGTGCTGGCGGATTAACTAGGCGCTGGAAGAGTGGTGTTACTCATGCTAGCAATAACTTTTAATTGTATCTCTTGAAATTGGGAAAATGGTGAGTCGGGCTGGGGAGGCATGGATTAATACCTGAGAAGAGAAACAACAGAGAAGGTGAGAAGAAGGACGAGGGGGCACGAAGACACTCACCTGGATGCACCAGGCCTCTACTTACCTCCCCTGGGCTCTCCGCGGGCTTCTCCCCCAGCGCAGCGTCCCTCTTGGCTTTGAATGTAAACAGCACAGCACTCATTCTCTACCGGTCCTGACGAGGGCCCAGACCCGCCCTCCTCCTCCCCAGGCGCCTCTGCAGTTTAGCGGGCCTGGGCACCCAGAATGTGGGTGTGGCACAGGCCTAGCTCAGAGCACCGGAAGGTGGGAGCCCAGGTCTGCCACCTAGAGGTGTTATCTTGGGTGAGATGCTGCACCTCTTTGGGCCTCCATAATAGCGGATCCCTGACATGCTTTCTGATGTTGGCATTCTTGCGTCTAATTCCCACAGCTCTTTCCCAAGAGGACCGGGAAAGTCAGCTTATGAGGTGGGTGCTGGTCTGTGGGCACTACGGTGATCAGCCTCGGGTTCCTTGTCCCTCCTCCTATGACTTGATGACTTAAGCCTGGGACAGAACTCACCACAGTGCCTGGTGCATAGCTGAGCCCATATGGCCTGTGATTACGGCCGAGGTGCTCTGCCCATCCTGCAGGGCAGCAGGGCCCCGCAGGGCCCCAAGGACAGCTTGATGGCTCTTTCTAAGTCATCCCCTGGCCTCCACTGCCCTTCTGCAGGAACCACTGATTTCTCCACTTCCAGCAGGGGGTGGGCAGTTTCTCTTGCTTTGGTCAGCCTACTGCTTTTCAAAGCCCAAGAAAGGACTGTGGCATCTCTTGGGCATCAGAAACAACTCACTAAAGAGGCAGCTCATGAACAGATTCCTGGGGACACCATCCTGGTGTGACCAGGGCTTGCATTTCCCAAAGAGAGGCCAGCAGAGCTGTAGGTATGAGATGAGAGAGAATAAATCACAGCAGAGGGTTGGCTCTGGGCTTAGATAGTTGTGAAAACAAGCTGTGACTGCCACTCCTGACCTCACAAAATCAAGGGCTGCTGAAGTCAGGCTGGGTGGTGAAGCACAGATGCTGGCCACAGGTGGAACCTGTCTGCAAGGGTGACATCACGGTGAGAATTTTCATGAAGCAAAAGAGCCCCATGGGGTGCTTAGAAAGCAGGTCACCAGTCCTAGCAGGCAGGACCAGTTCCTGTGCTCCTGCCTGTGCCAAGTCTGTCATCGGGGCCAGTGCACAGAGGTTGAAGGGCACCCTCCAGAGTTCCTCAGTTTCAACTGGCATCTCGCTGTGACCTGATCCCAGCGCTCAGCACAGGGCAGAGGCACACACACTCAGTACGGTCCGCTGACTGTGACTCGAAGGGACTGAGCTAACGGATAGACCGTTCTGGGTGGTTTACTGGGACTGAGGTAGGATGGGGTTTAATTCTCAAATTACTGCTCCTTCTAATTTTTTATTTGCGGGCTGATGGAGGGTGGAGGTGGCATTGTCCTCTGTGCCCTCTATGGGGGAAGGCAAAGTTGGGGCAGCAGATAGAAAGAGGGGGCATCAGAAGCTGAGGGAGCAAGTCTAGAGAGTGTGACCGAGGGGACATCAAGCCTGCAGATGTTTGCCTTGGCTAAAGTGAACAATTCAATTTGAATAAACCATTTGAGAAATTGACTGGAGGCTTGTCTTGATTTCAGGGTATCTGACCTGGACCTGTATTGGTCAGTGCATGGGGCCTGTCAGGGAAAGAACTGGACCTCTCATGGGGCATGAGACTCCCAGACCCTACTGGCTGCCTTTCCTTCCTCCCCTGGTCCCCCTCTCTTGGTTAAGGATGACAGGACTTGGCCTGATTCCTCTGGAGCGAATGGTGCCACAGACATGGACTCCTGAACTCTGGTGCCATTTGCAAAACAGGTACTTTTTTCTTCTACTTTCCTTCCAACTTCCATTATTAAAGCCCAAGCGAATAAAGACAGAAAGCTAGGAGCTCCTCAGAGGAAAGAAATGACTAAAAACTGGGCTCATCTTCCACCCAAGTCCCCCAGGAGCCAGGGTCAGATCTGCAAGGGGCTTCTGTGGACTGGGGCGCGTGTCAGAGCGCATACTCACCTGTGGGTGATCCTTGCTTTGACTGCGGTTCCACCTGGGCTCCCCCGGACTTGAAGGAGAGTGTCTTTGTTCCCTGCTGCTTCTCCAGCTCCCCTAAGGAAGGGGGAGGCCATGAGCACATAGAACCTTGACCTCCACCATGCATGTGAACAAGGGCATGAAGAGAGCAGGATGGGGAAGCGGAGGACGGGGAAGCCCTGCGACATGCTGGGAGACAAGGACCTCAGGGTCTGGAATGGCACTTCGTAGCTCTGGGAGCTGCGGTATCTTCCTCTGTACATGGAGATGACAGGACCTACTTGAATGTCCAAGATCAGTGAGAAAGGCTAGCAAAAGGGAGGCCAACGACCCAGGGAAATCCTGGCTGCACTGTTTCCTAGCTATGTGGCTAGACAAGCTACCTAACCGTCTATGCTTCACTGGAGAAGATGCCTTCCCCACTGCAATGTGGTCATTAAGAACAATGCTGACAAATACACATAAAGCACATAGAACAAGGCCTGGGTCACAGAAAGTGCTCACATGACGACACGTAAGGGCACTTGGTGGCTAGGCGTGTGGCCCAGTGGTGCAGCACTTACCCAGCATGCATGAGGCCTCTGGGTGCATCCCCAGCACTGTGAAAGAAAATGAGTGCTTGGCATATAGGTCTTATTGCAGTTGGTGACATCTAGTCCCCCATGTGCCTCCTGCAGGACTGAGTGGCCATAGTTGCTGAGAGGTCCCACCTGCCCTGGGTCTGCCAGCATGCATGGCCCACAGTCAGGATACCTGGATGTTTTGGTCCCCTACGCTAATGCTCTCTCTAGGTTAGAATTGTGTACCTTTGTGTTCTCGCAGTGGTGCTAGAAAACTGTCAGCCGCCCTTCTTGGAGACCTGACAGTCAGTGCCAGCTATGTGACAGTTGTTACTAAATCAATCCTCTAGCTTCAGGGTTCCAGGAGATGTAATCCACGCCACTCTCCTAGGTTCCGTTTGCTGTCTTTCTGGTTGTCTGGAACCCAGGAACACTACTCCACAAGCTGCCACACCAGAACCATTCAGTCTATTCACACCTATTTTTATTGAACCAAGGATTGGATTGGGAAGAACACGAACCATGGAGTCAGATTTAAATGTGAATGCCAGCTGCTCCCAATGGGCCCGTTTGCTTTGGGTAAATTTGCGTCCTAATTGCACATAAAGAGTCAGGAGGACATGGTGCAGTGAGAACTCACAACACCTCAGTTCCTTTACATTTAAGATAAAGAGAATAATATGAACCCATGGGAGTTTGTAGGAATTAAATGATGGCTCTGGCCATCAGCCTAGAGCCTGGCATGTAGTAAGCACTCAATATACAGTCACTGCCGTGGTTTCGTTTTCTCTCACTTTCTGACTCCCTCTCCCGCCTGCTTCTTGGCCAGTCCTTCGTCTCCCCCAGATGTTCCTTCCCTCTCTACTTGAGGACTAAGATCCAAACTTTAGCCTTTGCCTGTGTTATGGCCTATGACTAGTGTCTCCCACAGCCTCCTATGATCATAGGCAGGGGTTTTGGGAGATGGTGACTCGGGCTGGGGATGTGGCTCAGTGGTAGAGCTCTTGCCTTGCATGCACAATATTCTGGGTTTGATCCCCAGCATCACAACAGAGAAAGAAAACAGGGAGGTAACAGGATCAGCCCACTGGGGTTTGTAGCTGCGTGTAATGTTGGCAGGTGAAGCCTGATGGGAAGAGGGGGGGTCACTGTGGGTGTGGCCCAGAAGGCTGTATATCCCCACATCCCTCCCTGCTTCCAGCCCACCGTGCTGTGAGCTCTCTGGCCTTTGTGATGCCCCTCTGTTCTGCTGCTCTGCCTTGGCACCAGCCAACTATGGACTGAAACCTCTACAAACCACGAGCCGAAATAAACTGTTCTTCCTTTAACTTGTGGGTGGATGTCGGGTATTTCGCCTCAGCCACAAGAAGTAACTAAGTGCACTGTTTCTTTCCCCTTCGGCCAGCAGGAGCGAAGGTTCCACGCTTGACATAGCAGATTCTGGCAATATTTGCTCCTTTGTTACTTTGGGAAGGGATTTATGGTGTGCCCAGGGCTGGGGGAAGAAAAGTACCTCCTGCACCAATGCTGGGGCTAGATGTGCAGTGCCTTCCCAGGGTGGCAGGGGCCACCTGTGACACTCTGACAACAGGAGACGCAAAGCCTTGAAGATGTTCCAGAACAATGGCCAAGGTGCCTCTCCGGATATTTCGCCCAGCCCTGGAGCAGTGTCTATATGTGACATCGCTGCCCCCAGTGAGCCAACCCTGAACTTCTCACTGCAAAGCTGTCCCCTGAGTTGTCTCTCGTAAGCTTCTGTTTTGTCTTGATTTTAGCACTTCTCTTAGGAAATTGCCCGGCTCAGAGTGGAAGGAACACAGAAAAAACACTTAAGTGGAGCCAGAATTAGGCGTGAGTGGCCATGGCTGTGGTCGAGACTCACCACTTCCCTTCCTAGAGCCTCATTTGTCGGATGGAGTCAATGCAACTACCTCAAGGTCACTGCGAGGTCTAGCAGGGTGGACATAAACTGCACGACCCCTGCAGGAGCTTCGAAATGATGATTAAACAGCACTGTCCTGTCCTACTGCCCCCTGCTCAAAGTCTCCCACTACCTTCCTTATTGCTCAATGTACATCTTTTAATTAAGTGGCTGCAAAAGTCAAGCCTGGAGTCTATTTGTATTTTGATTTAGTTTCTGAATCCATCCTCGTAATTTCCCCTTCAAGTCCATAGGAAATCTCTGCAGTGCTTAACCACTAAAAGCCTGCAGAAGGGCACAGTTTTATAAGCTCAGTTCTTAACCCCAAAGCAACTGGTAATCACCTAGACATGTGAGGAGACTCGCTTAGATTCTGAAATGCCTGAGCTGGAACCATCCAGAACCCAAGTGTTCCTGAGAGGAACTGAAAGACAACTCTAAGATGAACGATGGTAGGGAAACCAGCCTGGATTTTTCAAACAGAAAATTACATAAAGAAAGTAAGTGGAGGGATCATGGACCACTCTAGATTAAAAGAGACTGGAGAAATGAGAGTAACCAGATGCCCTGTGTGCACTTGGACTTGGACAAAGGAGGTAACAACTATAGAATAAAACAGTTTAGAGGAGGAAAAAGTCCATGAGCTCATGGACTTGTTGGGTTCGTAGCCTGTTTGCCGTTCAACATGGCAGAGGTCTTTGTACAAGTGCCCACGTGCATGCCTGTGCCTGAAGGGATGTGTACACGCGTGTGCCCACTCTAGGACTCCTACTCCGATGGTGAAAATGCCCACGTCACTCATGATAGTGCTGTGGTGCTGGGAGGAGCAGGTGGGCAGGGGAGGCAGATCCAAGCAGGGCAGGGGAGGAATGGGTGATGGTCCTAGAATCCAAATTGCCTGTTTGCAAACTGCCCCTGCCCACTGTCTCAGAGAGCCCGGCCCCGGCATCCTTACACTCTATCCGGATCTGTTCCAGCTCCGTCACCTCAGCGATGGACTCCTTCAAGTCTTCCACGAACTTCTGCATCTCGTCCGAGCCCAGGGCACAGAAGTGCAACACCTGCTTCTTCTCCAAACCCGACAGTGGGGTCACCAGTGTGATGCCGTGAGAGTAGTCTGGAATCAGCCCCAGCCCCAGACAGACTGTGAGCAGCAGTGGGGGAGGGGCAGCGTCTCAGGGGCGCCTACCCCCACGCCCAGCTCCCCCTCAACTTCCTCACGGCCCCTCTGGTCATTCACTGCTCGGGACTTACACTCATTCTCAAAGAGGTGGAACTGCATGCCCAGCAGGCCGACCGACTTGCAGAATGTATACGTGGAAGCGCTCTTCTTCTTTGGGCACAGTTTGAGGATCTACTCAAGAGGGACAAAAACATGCACTGACTGGGGAGACTCTAGTGAATGTGCACGCGCCCACTTGCACGAACACCCAAGGACATGTGTGAACACACAGGTCAGTGCACAAGGGTAACACACACATGTACACACAGGCATTTCAGATATACTTATACACGTACATTTACAGATGCACGCATATGCACGTATACACATACACATGTGTTTTTGGAGGTTTAAAGCCCACCTGTGACAAACACCTTGCACTGAGGAGCCAGTACTCACTTCCTGCCCTGGCTTGCCAGCCACATACCAGATCTGGCCTTATAGTAGTCAGTCATACTGTCCTCCTTTCTGTAGCTTGAAAAGGGCCAGATCAGTTCCACCACAGGCCCTTTGCACACACCGCCCCTTTCTCCAGCACTCTCTGCAGTTTTTGTATGGCTGGATTATTCTCATTACTTTGATCTTAAATCAAACCTACTTCCTTAGTTAGAGATGCCTTCCTATACCACCTCATCTAAAAAAGCACAAATCAAAAGCAAACCAAGTCACTCTCTCCTATCACCCTATTTTACTGTCCTTATGGCAGTTTCCACCATCTGGTATTATCTTGTTGACTTGTTTTCTTAAGTATTTATTAGCTCCCACCCCTGTGAAAATAAACGCTTGGTCAGCCAGTTGCTCAATCTGGAAATACTTCCTTCAGCCCCACCCATGGGCTGCGCTCTAAGGATAGAGGAGAGCCTGGGCGCTGGGCCCCTGCTCTCAAGGTGCTCATGCGACGCGGGGCAGATAGTGAATGCTCAATCAGTGGAGCCCAACAGTAAGAGAGAAAGGAAGGGTGAGTAAGGGAATTCCAGACACTTGCGAGTGTATTGAAGGAAAAGAAATAGGGTGAGGAGCAGCAGCTGACGGCAGGACGCCTTGCCTTGTGGGCAGGAGGGCTTTCCTGAGAGGCGCCAATGGGATTGAGGCTTGCATGAAGCAGGGAGGTGGCCATGCTAAGGCCCAGGGGAGCTTTTTAGGTGAAGCAGTTGCCAGAAAAAGGCCCAAGAGATGGCAGGAATCTGCTGAGCTACCTCACACCCACCATGGACAAGTGGCCTAGTCTCTCTGCAGACAGTGCCGAGTCTGGAAGCCTGAGGCCCACTGTGGGGAGCCTCCAGAGATTTGCGCAGCAGGCTTCCCTGCCCTGCTGCCCGGGCCGAATAGGTGGGGGTTCTGGGCAGCGGAGGACCTGGCCCCGCCCAGCCCACCCCAGGCCTCGGTGTCACTGCTCACCACCAGCAGGTCGTTGAAGAGGAACACCTCCCTCTGATGTGCAGCCTGCTTCTGCAGCTTGTTCACGTCTGTCACCTCGAAGAGCCGGCTGCAGCAGACCAAGCGGCGGTGCGGCACCGACAGCACCTAGAACCCAGGCGAGGTGCTTAGAGACCTCCAGGCCATGTCCTGCCCAGGGGAGGACGCAGAGGCCCAGGAGAAGAGTGGGGCCTGCTTCTGTACAGGCCTGCCCTGCCACAAACTTCCCTTCTCCTTGTCTAGGGCTCTTTCCCTTTCATCATGCTTTTTGGGGAGCAGAGCCAGAAGAGAAGCAGTTATTATGTTATAAACAAAGCAGGTGATTGGGGGGCAAGAAAAGGAAATTGCACAAAGGCTTTCAGATGGTCCAAATCCAGATACTGTAAGCTTTCTCCTCTGTGACCCTGAGGCACCCCAGGTCACGGGCGACAGTCACTTTCTTTACTGCACACCAAATGCAAGTATGCAAGAGCAAGGGGAGCCCACGGGCACTGAAAATCGACTTCAGCGCGTAAGAAAAGCAAACTGGGCAGATGGGGCTGGCCGGAAAGGTTGTACCACAGGAAATGTCTGCCTGGCACTGACGGGGAGAGGAAGGCCAGGCACAGCCTCAGACCAGGCCCCCAGCTCTGCACCCACGTACTCCCTGGGCCAGCCACGCAGCCAGGGGACCAGAAGCTGCTCCACATCCTTCGCATTGGTGGTATAAATCATTTCTGGGGACACGAGCAGTGCAGTAAGCTACGGAGGACGCTGGCTTTAAAAGTTATTACATACTTAGCACACGCTGTGTGTGACACAGGTCACAACGCTAGTACACCTTCTTGGTTTGCGATACCACAGCCTACTTGAGCCCATTTCCTGCTCTCTGTTCACAGGAAGTATCTAGCAGTACCCCAGCTAGGGAGCAGACCCTGAACTTCCAGCTGGCCATCCAGTGGCTTCGACCCTAGCCCACTGACCAGTACTTCTTGACAGCTCCCCATGCCCTTCACTGCACAGCTGGTGCAGAGGCGGTGAGGGTTCTAGGCAAGGGAAAAGGCAGGAGCAGAGGGTCTGGGGCACAGTATCGGAGGTTTGGAAAAGAAGGAGATGGCGGAAAAAAAGAATAGGAGATGGGGGTGGCTCGGTAAGCTCACACGGCAAGCGCTGCTCGGTGGCAGACACTTACTGTCTTCATGCCCACAATGGACTTTTCCACCTTGGTGACATATGTGACGTGGTCCTCATTGGACTTGAGCTCCTTCTGTTGTATCCTTTCATAGATGCCTACTACCAGCTCCCTGGGGATGTCAGCACCGTCATCCACACCTACAAACGCAGAAGCAGAGGTGTGTGTGGAGGGTCAGAGCAACAAGACTGCCGGGCAGATGCTCTGGGAGGAGGCTGCAATTCTACCGTGTTTCTGACCAAAGCTCTCAGTGGCTGGTTTCCCACACCCATTAGAGTAAGGACACACGTCTTCACCAGGCACCACAAGTACCACCCTTCTCCAGCCTCATCAGCTGATGTGTCTCAACCAGAACCTCCTGACTGCAGTGCTCTTTCCTGATGGCCACACGTGGGCTCTGCGCTCCTGTGAGTACCTGTTTCCCAGGCTCTGCTGCCCTCCGTGTTTGTCCTGACTTGTGCTGGCCCCACTGTGTGAGCAGCTCTCCAGAGACCTGACTTGTTCCCTTTGAGATCTCCTTTCTTGGCCCTCAACTCTCCTCCAGTAAGGAGTTCTGTCTTGAGGGAGTCCTTGTGGGATGGGTGACAAGATTGTCCCCGCAATGAGAGTGTTGGGCTAGGGCTGCACCGGAGGCAGAGGGAGCGGCTTGGGGCCTGCGGTGATGCAGGTAATCGCCCCCCACCCCGCGCCTACTCCCCTACAATCCAATGTTCCAGCAACCAAACTGTACTAGTGGGAAGTATGCCAACATGAAAGCAAATTTCCTTTGGTGTAGAAACAGAGGCAGCTAAAACAATTCTTTTCTCTACTTTTTCCAAATCTTTAATATGTGCACACTTCTTTTATAAGAGGGAAAAATGTAAAACATAACCACTTTGAGCTCCCCTTGGTTGTCTCAACCACTGAGAGCACATCATGTCTTCCATAGCAATTTCTCTGGTCCCTCTTTCTTCCATTTGTTATCTTGGATTTTGGTCAGGCAAATGAGCCCTGCAGTACCCCGAGGGCCTGAAAGAAATCAGGCTGTAGGCAAGAAAGAGCAGGAAGAAAGATGGACCACACACAGGTTTCCAGTCCGCTAGCTTTCCTCTGGTCTTTTAGAATACCTGGTGAAAAGGAACTTTTCCAAAAGGAATAAACCCACAAAGACAGAGAACAGAGGAAGGGACGGTCCTCCCTACTCAACCCCGGGGCCTGGAAGGCGGATACCTGATTGGACAGGTTAGCAAAGCTGACATGAGAGCCAACGGGAGCTTAGAAGCCACTGACACCCACCAAGGGCTCAGAACTGGGAGTAACAGGAGCCCCTGCGGGGGAAGGAGAGTGGGCTAGAGGTAGAAAGCAGGCTGGAAATCAGTGAACACCCTTTAGGCTTCCCTGTTCCCTCCTCTCTCCAGCAGGAGTCTGGTGGTTCATTTTCTGGAAAGGATGAGCCATGAGCTTGGAACTGGGGAACCCCAGTCCCAGCCAGTGGTGGGAATCTGCCCTGAAAATGGGGGGATGAGGTTGATATCTGTAAAAGACCTCGGCACAATAGTAGCTGGAATTGTACCCTCTGGGCAACAGAACAGACCTTCGTGTTTGTGGGTAATCAATCACCTTGAGAGAAATATCTAAAGATTCTGAGTAGGGATCACCCCATGACACAGCTCAGTTAAATCTCCCTGGGAGAAAGGTCACAGGCAGCAGCCCTCACAATGTCCACTGAGGTTCTGATCACCTTTTCAGGGGCTCTTGAATATGGAAAGCCTGTAACACCAAAGAGAAAGAAATAGGGGAAAACAGAAGAAAGAACCCCAGAGGAAATGGAGGCAGGCAGGGAGGAGCTAAGACAAATAAGACCATATTATATCTTCAACGAGATATGAGAAGATGTCATGTCTACAAACAAGAATAAAGTGCTATAAAAGGACATTTAGAGAACAAAAAACCAGAGCTATTAGAAGTGAAACATAAAGTTTAAAAAAAAAAGCAGGAATGAAAAACTTAGTAATATGTTTCAAATATTTATCTAGCATGTATAAAGCTCAGAGTAAGCACCTTCCAGCACTGCAAAAATATATAAATACAAAAATAAACCACTCTACAAGTAGAAAACGTTCACCTCTGGGAGAGTTTGAGAGAGGCAGGGACTGATTTTCTGTGGTAAGCGTGGTAGAACTATTTTATTAAGTTACGTGTATATATAAAACTTTGATTTTTAAAAAAATGCCAAAAATGTATCACCAGCATAAATAACACTTGTTTTTTAAAAAATCTTTGGCCCCTCGCAGGTGGTGCCATTTCCATCAGGAAAGGACTTGGCAGGCAAATGCCGTTCGGTTCCCTGCGAGGCTGCGTTAAACAGGCTGAGTCAGGTGTGAAGGCCTTTGTGACTAGTGGAGGGGAAAGGGCTGGTCCTGCCCAGCACCAGCTCCGGTGCTGAGGGCTGAGACCACACAGGGGCCTACCTGTACTGCCCCAGGGCCCCTGCAGAGCGGAGCGTGGGTACCAGAGACCCCCATGATGCCTGGGGAACAAGCCAATTTCCCAGCCTACGGTGGAAGGCTAGGCCTGGGGCTCAGACCCACAGACTTCACATGAAGCGGGACAGGCCCTGAGAAGCGGCCGAGCCCCGCCTGCTCACCTCGCAGGTTTCGGATAAAGTCCTCGAGCATCATCTTCCTGTCAGGCTTAATGTTGGGGCTGTACATGTCCGTGTTGAGGAGGATGATAGCAAAAGCCAGGATGAAGATGGTGTCAGGATTGTGGAACTGCTGCACCACCTCGGGGTTGCACATGCAGTAGCGCTGGCTGTGGGGGACACAGAGGGGACCATGAGCTTCTCAGACCCCAATAATGTCTGCCTTGTACCTTGGCGTCACCTCTCTCAGTTCCCGTAGTGGCGCCCCCTACCAGCCTCACACGGATGCTCCATAGGGATGTACTGGCTGGAGCACATGAGTGAGGAGCATCTCCTGGAGGGCTCCGTGTGCCCTCCAGCTCTTAGAGCTTGGGGGATGCTGCTCCTCTTTCCTGGCCTCCTTCTCTCCAGCCCACTGGTATTAACCTCCTCAGCGCTCTCAACTGACCTGAGCATTTCTCTCCTAACTGACATCCCCTCTGCTTCCCCATCATCTGTCCAAGCTCAGGGTGTCTGCAGGGGTGGGGAGGGGAGTGGGGCTGGGAAAGCAGCTCACCTGAAGGCCTCTATGAGCCGCTCCACCTTCTGGGCCTCCCCCTGCACGCGGATGTGCGCCTGGAACTTCCGCAGGGCCTCGTCCAGCTCCATGCTGGAGAAGTCCATCTCGTCCACCACACAGCTGAGGGTAGGCCAGGGAAGGGTCGTGAGAAGGGGCCAGGCCCTCAGCTCTGCCTGGGTTGAAGGGTGAGGTGGCGGGGTGGAGACTTGGACCCCGCCAATAGCCAAGGCAGGGCAGGCAGGGTCTCCCGGGCCTGTTCCCACCTCAGGGTCCCCCCGACTGACCCAAGAGGACACCTTTTTTAGCTTTCTCCTATTTTTTCTGCTCCAATGTGACAGGGCCTGTTTTCTTCATTTCACAGCCGAAGACCTAAGGCCCAGAACTGGTAACTGAGGCCAAAGATCCAGGGAGGCCGAGCTCAGAGCTTCCTACTCCACATCCCAATTTCTTTCTATTCAGCCTCGGATTATTTCAGGATCAAAGAAAGCTTTAAAATGGAATGAGTGCAGAGTGTGGTCATGCTTTCCTGCAGTTGCACTACTCAGGAGGCTGAGGCAGGAGGATCAGTGGAACCTAGGGGTCGGGGAGCCTGTTTTTCTCCTTGGTTTGTCATTTTCCTGTAAGGTCTCCAGGTAACTGATGTCTGCCCAGTTATCCCTTTACCTTAGTGACCTGGGAAAGAGTCAAAGGCCGTCTTAAGCTCAGCCTTCAGACATGGCCCAGCCCTTCCCCCACCAGCCCCTGCTTGGAGGCTGGGCCTCCGAAGAGTAACAGCAGCTCTGCTTTAATACAGGCGAGGACAGTGTGGCCATATTCCTGTTCTGGCCCTACTGCTAGCCTTGGACTTTGGCTCCTGGAGCACCTTTTAGAGCCTCAGTTTGCTCTGAACAGGGAGGATGTTGGAGTCCCTGCTCCTGAAGGGCTTTCTGCCCCTGAATGTCACCTCTACCCTCAGCAGGTTTGCTCGGAGTTTCTTTGTAGAGCGTGAGAGGAGGAAGAAGTGCACGGACGCCCCGCCAGTGCTCCAGGGCAAGCCTCGGACCTCCTCGCTGAGCATCATCCTTCCCCTTGGTGAAGGCAGAGAACAGAGCAGTGTGACTGCAAGCCAGCGGCCCTCAGAGCCGCCTTCTCTGCTTTGTGCCCCACCTCATCTCGGTCTCCTACCTGCGGGTCCTGTGCAGCTGCCCCTGGCTGCCCACTGTGCTGTGCTGCCTCCTGCCCCTGGCAGACTCTGATGCAGGCTCACAGCCCTGGGCACTAGTCACCTGCTCACATCCACCTTGCCCTCCACAGCAGCCCAGAGCCCAGCACTGCCCCTGCTGGCTCGGAAGTCATCTGCAGAGTGGCTGTGTGTGGGGTGAAGCGCGCTCCGTGGTCTCAGAGATCTGACTCATCAGCAGTCAGGAGACAGCAGGGGTGGTCAGTGCAGGGGTCTGTGAACTCTGCCCTCCCCACCTTCTGCTGGGGGAAGTAGAAGAGAGCATCACCAAGGGATTCCAGAGAGAGAGGGGAGGCTGAGAGGGAGCTGCCGCCCTTCCTCTTTCCTCCTCCCTGCTCTAGGGCAAGACCACAGCCCCTTGCGTCACAAGCTCACCCTCCCTCTGGGATCCAGTGAGCCTTGCTCCTGTCAGGCTGACCTGCCTGGGTGGGAGTGGGTGAGGCGATGGGCTAAGAGGGGGCCAGGAGCTTTGCCAAAGTGTGAGAACGGACAACACCCGCACCTGTGCATCGACATGGACACTGCTGGCACAGCCCCAGGTCCAGCCAGGTGAAAGGCCACACTGATTTCCCAGGGGCCCTTGTTATGTCCACAGCACATGTACCTTAGCTGGAACATGAGATTCAGGGTTGTTACAAGGCCCACATCTGCAGGGCCCAGAGTCCAGGCAATCACACAGAAGCTGCCTGGGGGAGGGATCCAGTGGGCCACGTGGCACAGGGCTCAGAGCCAGGGCCAGTGGTGTTGGGGGCCAGGTAGAGAACAAGAAGATGAAGAGACAAAGGGGGACAGAACCAGAGAAGGAAAGAGAGAAGGGAAACAGTGAAAGAGGAGGTGAATCAAAACGAGGGACAGAGGGGCAAGTGAGACAAGGACAGCGGGAGGGAGAAGGAAGACAGAGGGAGACAGAGAGACAGCTAGGTATGCCAGATGGGGAGGGCCGAACATGGGGTGGCTTGGCATGGCGTGGCGGCTTGCCACCTCCCCATCAGGGCCGCTTTCCTGTGAGGTCAAGGAGGCGGTAGTGGGTCCAGAGGACCAATGCTGAGTGAGGGGCCTGACCTCTCAGAGGACTCAGGATGGCCCCTGGCTCTCTGCCTGGCACCCAGCTGTTCCTCAGGACGGGCCCCCATTGATGTGTCTGACCCACCCACCCAGAGCCTGTCCTCTTCCTGAACTGAGGTCCTGGTACCCCCTTCCCTCCCAGAGCCTCTCATGTTCACTCTGCCCCAGAGCTCAAAACACCCTCTGGCCAGAGATGGGGTGGGTGCTGAGGCCTGGGCATGGTGGGGGAAAGTGGCAGGAGGAGGCAGTAGCCAGGGAGGGTGGGATCTGCTCAGTCAAGAGCAATGGCCTACTTTCCAGCCACTCAGGTGACGTGCAGCAGGCTTGCACACTCGTGTGTTGAGGGCTGCAGCAAAGAGCTCAGTAATGAGCAAAAGCCCGAGACCAAGGGCTGGCCAGGAAGAGCTTCCAGGTGGAAACACAAGCTTGCAGCACAGGAAGCATCAGGGTGAACTCATACTGGCCACGGGTGGGGACTCAGAGAGGGCATCTGGGCTGTGGCGCTGGTGCTGGCCCTAATTCAGCATCTTCCAGTCAGTGTTCTAAGACCTTGCATGACAGAGTCGTAGTTCGTTAAAATTCAGGTCCCTGGACCCCATCCCAGATCCAGGGAATTAGGACATTTGAAGGCAAGGCCTTGAGATCACCATTCTTTACCAGCTTTCTAGGAGATGCTTAGAATGCAAAAACCAGTGGCCGAGCTGAGGCCGAGCTAAGGCCAGGAGGGAGTTTGGCCATGGAATGCTTTTAAAATGAAGGCCCATAAGCCCTGACAGCAGCCTCTGGGGTACACGTGTCCTCATCTGGCTATTGGAGCCGTTTTGTGGCAGGGCACTGAGAGGGATAAAGAGGTGCCACCCCCGCAGGCCCTCCCTTCCCTGAGATGACCCCGGGAATGTTGGTGGTTGGTGGCAGAGAAACGTTTCCTGGTTCCTCCTTCCCCGGGGGAGGAAAGAGGCTATGCTGAGCAGTGTGCTTCTCCATGAGACCACGCACAACTCTCATGGAGCTGAGGGTCATACTAGGTGACCTCCCTGAACTTCTCCGATCCCCACCCTGACTGTGAAGTTCTCTGACTTGGGCCTGAGAGCTAGGAGAGACAGCAGCCAAATTCTAAGGGTGCTTCAGGCTGAGTGCCCAGCACCTTTCCTGCTCAGACATCTCGCCACCACAGTAGTGGTGTCTCCTCCACATACCTTCCAGGGAGCCACCATGTGTCTCCTGGCACAGCCTGTGTCCTCCTGGGGAAGGGCCAGGCATGGGGATTAAGCTCTTTCTTGGCCAGGCTGCTCAGGTGGCCTGTCTTCCATGGTGGTTGTCAGCCTAGAATCACCCACCACCCATGTCTCTCAGTCCCTGGGTGCAGCAATATATCTTGCTGCTTCCTGATCCAGGGCCACCAGTGTCCTGTCTCCTTGCTGATCATCACCTGTTTCCTATAAGTTCCATAATCAGTACGTTGTACAACCAGTAAGTTCTAGAATTGCCTCCCCTCACAGGAAGCAAAACTGAAACCGCGTAGGGGCTTGGCCAGCACTCCCACACGGGAAGAGCAGACTTCTGGGGTCCAGGTTGAGGGAAGCCTCCTCCCCTGCTGAGCTCTCCCTGCTGCAGACTGGCTGGGGACATAGGGTGGCGGAGATCTGAACACTGGCTCTGGTTGACTGAGTGCTGTTCTTAGTGCTTCACTCAGCATGCAGTGACATAACTGTCCCCTGCCTGACCATTACCCATCATCTTAGACAGGCAGAAATTCAGAGCTGAGGGCCAGGCTGGTCCCCATCTCCCACTTGCCACAGCTCTCTGTGGCTCACTGGAGGCTTCTGCATTCCCTAGACACTTGGTAGTAGACTGGGAAGGTCTTTAGGGACAGCTGGTATAGTCACAGAGGCACCATGTGTCACCTGGGTGTGTCATGAGCCACCTGCCTGTTGCCAATCAGCAGAGAGCTGTGGTCACCTTGCAGTTCAGAGCTGTGCTGGGCAAAACCAGCTCACAGCAGGACCCCAGACCTGACCTCCTGCCTTTCCCTTCTGGAGCTTTCTCTGACCACTGGCAGTGGCTAGCTGCTTGGCTTGCCTCATGAGGCTCCTGAGTGCAAGGTAGGGCAGGGACCTGCTGTAAGTAACAAGACTGCAGCTCTCCTGAGACACGAACTCCTTGTTTTTCTTCTCAGTTGATCTATGTTGTTCAGGAAAGGCCATTTCAGGTCTGAGGATGTATTCAATGGTAGAGCATTTGCCTAGCATGCATGAAGCCCTCAATTCCATCCCCAGTACTGAAAAACAATTTTAAAGACCCTACCAATAATGGTGCGACCAAGCGTTAAGGACTTGTTTAACATCAGCTCCATGCAAGTGATTAAATTCGACCAGTACGCTTCTGAGTTCTGAGGGGCTGCATGCATCTGGGATCCTTTGATCTGAGTGTCATTGCTGGGTGATAGTCACAAGAAGGTGCAACATGCTGGCATCTCTTATGGGCAAGTCAGGTCACACATCCTTTGTTTTACCTGATATTTAACAGCTTGACTTGCTTGAGCACATAGTTGACAGTGTTGTTTGATAAATTCTGCAGATGAAATGTTCCCAAAGCCATCATCTCTCCCTTCCCAAAATGAAAACATATGCACATGTATTTGGTATAATTGTACCAGTGTGGTGAGCCTGAAGCACAGACATACACCTATGCAAAGACTTTGAGTGTCCCCAGTTCTCACTGGTTCGAGCGGCCCCTCTCTGTGGCAGGGCCGCTCTCCAAGGCTTTGTGCTCTGCCAGTTACTCCCCTTCTGGTGGCCAATGTTCTGGTTTAGACTCTCACCTTCTGTCACCACCACTGTTAATGCAATGCCTCCCTGCCTCCAACCATCTTCCAGAATAATCTATCCACTCGCCTGTCAGTCCCTTGCTCTTGGCTTATGTTTCTCCGAGGCCTTCCACATCCCTATCATGGAAGCCACGCTCCTCTGCAAAGCCATCCAGGCCCTGCTAGCGCTCAGCTTCTCCCACCCGCCGCCATGGTGGCTCCCTCCTGGCCGTGCTGCACTTCGTACCTGCTTCTCCTTATTCTTATCACCCAATCCCACCCTCACAGGTCTTGGTCTAGTCTTCTCCACCCTCACTGTACCCTGGACCTGCCTTGTGTGTACCCTTGTACTTCTCTTCCCAGGTCAGAATGTGCCCTTGTCTGTCTTCCCCATGTGACTCTGGGGTAGGGCAGCTCTTCTCACCTCTGCATCCCTTGTGCAAATATGAACATAAATGTTCCACGGGTGAGTAAGTGAGCGGAAAAGTGATTGAACAAATGAACAAAACCTGTGTATGTGGTTAGCTGCACAAGGCCCCCAAGGGATCTGTACTTTCAGAATCTTTCCCAGTGGCCTAGGATTGGTAGCCTGCCTTGGCAAGATCATCTGAAACTAATCTTGGACCTGGACGTAGTTGTCAGGGAAATGGCCCTGAAGATTCCAGATGGTGACTGTGAGCCGGCCTGGGGAACGTCACTTCTGCTTTCCTCAGCTACGTATGCCAGTGAATGATGGAACTTAGGTACGACCTGTGTCCAAATGACCTGACTGGACCTGTCTCAAGAGGTGCTGCAGATGTGTTTGTGGGTCACAAGTTGGTGCAGGTTGTGCAGACAGCCTCCGTCTTTCCTGTGAATTTCTGCAGCTGCTATGACAAATATCTCACAAGAACCAGTGAAACAAAATCACATATGCTCCTGAATCTGTACAAACAGATACAATCTTGCATCACATCACTTGTTAACACTGATCTGTGCATGGAATTAGTTTGTGTTGCAGGGAAATGAAGCACCCTCTGCAACGGATCAAAATGAATTTTGTCATCTCTCTCTCTCTCTCTCTCTTTGTATATATGTACAAGACATTGTCTGGCAGACAAAGGAGCCTGTTGTGAGCTGAAAATAGGTGATGGCAATAGCTGAGAGTTTTAATTGGCCAGAAGAGATGGCAAAAACCTAGGAGGTGAGGCCCCAGGTGAGTTCTGGGAAGTGCTGTACAAGGAGGCTGCCCTCTGATGTAGGAACCCTTTTATTTTGCATTCTTGTTAAAGGATTTAATTAAAAATCTCACCATCCACTAGAGTGTTATTTTTGCTTCTTGGAATTCATAGCACGTTCTACAAGGTCAAGGCTTTCTTGGAAAAGTGCAATGATACTAAGGAAATAAAGCAGGAGGAAGCAGACTCAGGCGCCTGCTGCTGTCCTGATGACGACAGACAGAGAAAGTCTCCTCTGAGGGGACCTTGGAAGGATGGCTGCCAATCACATCCTGAGGACACAGGAATCAAAGGAACACGGTTTCAATTCCCCCACAGATGAGTTTCCTTTGCAGAACCCACCAGCACCCTGTGGCCAGTGGGTTTTCAGACTCAGGATGCCTGGGAATTATCCTAAGGGCTTATCAGCTCCTTATCACACTGCTGGGACTCAATGGGCCTGAAGCAGAGATGGAGAATTTGCATCCTAGTAAGGGTCCCTGTGATGATACTGCTGCCAGCTGGGGCTACCCTTGGAAAAGCAAGGCCCTATGGCAGGAAGAGGTCACCCTTTTGAGCCAGACACCCTGGGTTTGAGTCTTGTTTCCACCATATAGTTCTTCAGTTCAGGTTAGCGAGTCTTTCTCTGCCTCCTTCACCTTACAGAAAGGAGACGATTTCTTTCTTTCTTTTCTTTTCTTTTCTTTTCTTTCTTTTTTTTTTTTTTTGTCTTTTTCGTTTTTATCGGTACCAGGGATCGAATTCACAACTGCCTGCTTGCAAGGCAGGCGCTTATGCCGCTGAGCTAAATCCCCAGCCCCAAGGAGACGATTTCTATCACACATAATGGGTCCGGCGGGCTTGAGTTTTAAGAAGATAGCATATATACAGTTGCAGTACACAACAAAGCTCAATAAATGACATTTTTATCATGCACCTGGACTGATATGTGCCAAGTGCACAGGTGAATGTTTAGGTATTAGGTATTAGATTCAGGTATTAGGGATAGTTTTCCTTTACCACAATTAATTGTGGCTAAAGTTATGGCATTAGATAGTTATCCATTGGCTCCTTAATATATACATGCAGCAGAGTGGAAATTGATCTAGCTCAGACCTTCTGAGATTCATGAATCAGTTTCGTTTTGCCCAAATGAGATTATTTGAGTGTAGCAATAAAGCAGAGGTAAAGGATGAGACAGTACTGACTCTGCTCAACTTCTTCACTTTCTCTGCCTCCAGGTGGACACTGGTCATTTCTTCTCTCTGACCTCCATTTCTGCCTGGTAAATGAGAGGCCTGGACCGCCCAGGGACTCTCTCTTGGTGCTGTGACAGCCAAGTGCACTGACAAGGACTGTCAGTGTGCACAGATCGCATTTCTCTTATACTGAAGTACAGATGTTGGGTGCTTAAGAGTTCATGCTGCCTGAGCAGATCTAAGCCATCAGTGAGCTCTGAGACCATGGGTGAGCCACTTAACCTGTCCATTCCTCAGTTCCTTTATCTTCAGAAATGAACAGTATTCATAGAGATGCTGCCGACACAGAATAAGTGAGGTTTTGTATATAGCTCCTGGAGCAGTGCCCAGTGGCACACAGTTGATGTGATTTGTCTTTAGTAGACATCACAGCCAGCCTTCTCATCACTGGCTCTTCAGAAATGTATCAGAGCAGGTTGACTCCGGGAAAGCCAATCCTAGAAGCCCCACTTCAAAGACTGGTCAGTTGGAGCCTTAAGTGATGTCCCACAGGGACCGCTAGACTTTTCCAGGGCTGAGGCCCAAATAATCAGGAAGAGGTGGGCAGCAGGTATGTCATCTCGTGTAAAATCCCAGTTCACATGTTAAAGTGACCATGTCAAAAGGACTGCCAACCCAGAACTTGTTCATCCCACACTTGGGGACCCCAAGATTTCCACATGCAGGGGCAAGGGAATTCTCAACTCTCGTGACTGTTCAGAAGAGTCCTTGTCCATCTGTGGTACAGGGGGACATATGAACACAACAGCCTGGAAAGTTGAAAGGTGAAGGCCATAATTCCAAAGATACTGTGTTTTTGCAAGTTTCCCACAAGGAGGGAACTTGTGGTTTGCACATGTTAGGCAAGAGTTATATCATGGAGCTATACGTCCAGCCCACAAGGGTACCACTTTTTAAAAAGAGACTCTCCTTTTATCCCACTGGGTAGTAGCAGGGTAAAATTTCCAAGGCAATGAAAATAATATCAATTTTACCCCAGGCCTTTTCTAACTTCCCTCCAGACCCACCAGGGCCACCTGGGGTCCAGCCTCCTCTCCCGTTTCTCATGAGAATTCCTTGGGAAACAGGAACCATCCTGAGAGCATACATAGCGCAGCGGGCAGGATGTTCTTGAATAATTTCTTCCTAGTGAGGAAAGGCTAGAGCCCTCCAGACTGCTGCGTTTGACAGACAATCTGTTTTCATTTCAAAATGTCCCCTAAGAAGAACAATCTGTTACACTCTGGCCAACACACTTTGATGGAAATGAAATGATGAAATCTGAACCAAACGTCACACTCTGCGTCTCGGGATTTCACGAAGGACAGAGTAGATGCAGTGGGGCAGGGACACCCAGGAGCTTGCTGCTGGCAGATTAGCCCCAAAGCCGCCGTTAGTGCATTGTGTGGAAATGATAGATACGGATGCCCTCCCCATGTATGTGATTCACATCGGAAAGAATCACCCAGGCTGGAAAAAAGATTGCTCACAGCCGGCATGGAACGTTCCCCATCCGCCGGGCTTCAAGTCTGCTGAAGCATATGTTTAGGGAAGGAAATAGAGCAAAGCCAAATTTGCCAGCCGAGTGGAAGAGGTGAAGGGGGTTCTTCCGGCCCCAGGGCATCCGGAGCTGGCTGCTCTCTGGTTCCCACAACTGAGTCTGGGTTGGGGTGGGGGGATCTCTCCTCAGCATAGAGACAGGGTACCCTCAGAGTCAGGGTGGCCCCCAGAATGAGCTGCCGCTGCCCTCCAAAAACTCCAGTAAATCCAGCAAACTGTCTTTTGGTGAGTAGATCTGACTTCAAACCAGACCTGGAACATTCAAGGTCTTCCTGTGTTGAGGCTTCTAATGTCTCAAGATTTCCAGAGGGAAACAGAAACAGCTATCGTTTATAGAGAACTTCCTAAGAGAAGGCCAGGCATAAAGTTGATCTTTTGACACATTTTAAACATTAAATTCACAGGAAGCAGCTATGATTGGCCATTCACAAATGTGGACATTGAGGCTGATTTTGCTTTTAAAGGCAAACAAAAACCCTAGGCAGGTAAACCCTGTACTGGGTGCAGCCCTCTGAGACCTGGATGTCTTGTATTTTATTTTGAAAAAACCAGGTGAAAACATTCCTTCTTGGAATGTGTCTTCTATGGAAACAAGCCCCAAAAGAGTAGAGATGTCAGCTTTCAAGCATGGGGAGGCCCCGACTCCCAGAGCAAGTGTCAGGCACACTCGGTCTGCAGCAGAGGCAGGTCTGTCCTGGCCCCTCCTCTTCTTTTTTTTTTTTTTTTTTTGGTGTTTTTCATTTTTCGTTTTTATCGGTATCAGGGATCGAACTCACGACTGCCTGCTTGCAAGGCAGGCGCTTATGCCGCTGAGCTAAATCCCCAGCCCCTCCCCACCTCTTGCACCTGCAGTGCCCCATGGTGCCTCACAGGCTTTCTCCCCTTCAGGAGGGGCTATAACTCCATCCTTCCTTATTTGCCTGCTTCTTGGGAATGCTATGGCTTGGGCTGTCTCTATCTCCCAGGGGATGGATGATTTATGTCCTTTTATTTGGCAGGCAGCTTTGTATAGCATGGGTATGACTCACTGTATGTCACCAGGCGGGGCTGGGGCTGGGGAGCCTTGAAAAATCTCAAAGAGCCCTTCTTCCGAACCTGGGTAAAATGGCTCTGGGAAGGTCACTGTGTAGGTTTCTCTAGGGGGAATAGGGAAGAGACAGCAGATCCTGAAAGGGTTCAGAGAGGTGGCTAAAGCCCCCTTCTAGCTATGCTTCCTCCCGCTTCTGCTTATCTTCCTGCACTTCCCCACAGTAGGCCCTTCCACTCTAACACAAACTAGGCAGCCATGAATGTGGGGGCGCAGGCTCCTTTCTGCGGGGCTGCATCAGTGTGCAGAATCATGGGCTCAGCTCTGCACTCAACCGGTCCCAATGCCAGGATGTCAGAGGAGGCCTCAGTCTCTTTGCTTTCTTCCTATGCTTCTTTCTCCTCCCTTTCATGGATGTCTGGGTGTGTGTTCCCTCACACCACGAGCCACTCCTGCTCTCGTACACCTGTAGGATACCCAGCCCAGCCTATTCTCAGCATTGCAGTAGGCACTCTGTGTTTGTCTAGTGAATAATAAATAGGTATCTCATTTTCCTCAGCACAGATCTGGTCGTAGGGTTTCTCTGAGATGCTCCAGGAGAATGACAAAGCCTGGCCTCAGTGTTTAGGCCAGATGATTCTCCATGACCACAACCAGTGAGTGACAAATGTACCAAGAAAGGACAGAGATTCACAGGACTGGGAGGGACTCTCAGGTCATACCGCCCAACCCTCTCATTTTACAGACAAGGAACTGAGGCCTAGACAGAAGTCATTCAATATGCAGACCCTAGAAGGAGGGCCAGGGGTCTAGCCCGTATCCAGCCATTGCTCCTGTGTCCTGCCCTTTCACTGGAAGAGGTCATGGCAGATCCAGCTTTACTCAGGAGTCTAGAGCCTCAACCTCAGGTTGAGTTCCACCCCTCTCAGCACAGGTCCCTGGTTCGAGTCTGTACCCTAACACCCACTCCCTGGTGAGCTTGCTCCTTGGCTGTCTTGGTCTCCCCCATACTCGGGTCTCCCAGGGAAGATGGCAATTAGTATTCCTTGTGCTGCTCAGCATGAACTCTGCTGGTAAGGAAATCCCCCAAAACAAAACAACAAAAAAACCTCAAAATGCTGTGTTTCCCACACACTAGATCAGTGTGGCTCTGGCAGAAACCGGCCACAGCGGGCTGGGACAACAGAAGAAAATACTATGAGCTTTGGGGAGAGCAGGGCCACTCTTGTCCCCAGAGCGGAGAGATGCAGGGTCACCTGGGGTGTGGGCAGCTGGAAAGAACAGTGAGTGGAATGGAAAGGGACAAAGGCATTAAATGTGGGCTGAGATGTGTCAAAGGGAGGGCGAGTGTACAAAGAGGAAAAATGCACTCCCTTTCTTCCTGTGTTCTTGTACCTGTGCCAGACTCCTGTATCACCCCCTCAGGGCACCCCACAGCAGGGTGGAGGTGAAGACAGGGAGGACAGAGGAGATGGGAAGGGAGGAACGTGGATGGGAAATGCTGAGGATTTATCAGTTTGATCCCCATCTCCAGGTACTCCACACTGCGCATCTGAGCAGCTTCCAGTCCCCACAGTGTCACAAGTAGGCACTCGGCATAGCTAACGCCTCCAGGGATTTGGAGGCCCTCCGCTAGGACCAGGCTTCCTACCTGCCCCAGACAGCCACTAATCCTCGAACTCAGAAATGTGACAGGGTCTGTCCTCTGTAGAGCTCAGTTTCTGCTGACCGCCAGGCAGTCTGTTCCCCAATACCCGCGGGAAGCCCAGCCCCTTTCTGAGAGGACAACTGGACCACTCTTCATACTAATTCTCCTTCCCCACTTCACAGGTGTGGAGCACAGAGCGCAGGGACTTGTCCTCTCGGTCACACAGAGCTAAAACTGCTCTGTGAAGAAGAGAGCTATGGGCTCCCACCCAGGGACCACGCCCGGGCAGAAGGAGCCCTGCCCCTCCCTCAGCAGGGGTGGATAGAAAAGGAAACACTTCTACTGACTGTCTCAGAGAGAAACGGGGTTGAGAAATGGGGAAGGGTCATTCCTAGATGGTAGGGACCTTTAGGTACACGGAAGTGAGCCCAGCTGGCCAAGGGGAAGAAAGGCCACTGGGCCGCTGGGCAGTGGCCAGCCTGAATGTCTGGGGCCGCCCCGAGGGGAGGGGGGCGGGTCCTGCCACTCTTGTGGAAGGAGCCAGCATGAAAGCAGTTTCATTTGCTGCAATTTTGTTGGTCAATTTATGAATTTATACCTTCAGTATAACCCTTTCTTTTTTCTTCATGTTTTGCCTCCACCAATGAGAAAATGGGGGTGGGGAGGTGGGAGAGCAGGGTTCTAGGGAGTGGAGAGGCCGGCCGGAGACAGTTGATTGGGACCTTGCACTGACACATCCTTCGACATCTTTGTCCTGGCTTGCGGCAGGGTGAACTTTTTGCTTCCTTTGATAGAAAGCATTCCTGCTGCCCGGAAAGCCGCCTGCCCCAGTACCTTTAATGAATGACGCTCAAGGGGAAGCCACGGCTCAGTCTGTTGGCGGGGATTGGCTAAAGACTACATCACTCTGACCCGCCCATTCCTGCAGCCAATCAGGAGGCTGTCAGGGAGGCAGCGACGAACTGGCGCGGGGACCTCGTTGAGACTTTGGAGGTCCTGGCTGAGATCTCGGGATCCCGGGCAGGTGGGGTAGGAAGGAGGGAGCTCGGGGCGCCCGGGGCGCGGGGCACTCACTCCAGCACGTCGCGGTTGAACTGCTTCTTGCTGTTGCCCAGGAACTCTCCGACCATCTGGCGGCTGAGGCCCTTGCGCTGGAGGAGGAAGTGCGCCACGCCAATGGGCGTGTCAGGGATGAAGCCGCGCGAGATCAGGAACTGGATGCCCTTGTCCGGGTTTCTGGGGAGGAGTGTGCGCGGGGAGAAGTAGTGATGAGCTGAGACCGTGTGGGACTTCTGTCCACCCTGTCTTCCAGCCTTGAAACCCATAAAAGAGCCTAGAGGTCCTTGGAAACCGAGTTCCCAGGACTCCTACCACGCTGACGCTCCCTGGAACCTCCGTCCACAGAGAATGGGCATGGGGCTGGGGTGGGAAAGGAAGAGGCTGGTGTAACAAAGAGGATTCCAGAGCAGGGGAGGAGGAGTGCCTTTCTCTGCCCCTGCCTTGCTCCCCCTAAGTCTTGCCTGAGGTCCCCAGCTCTACTGGGCCCTGCGCTCTGCCTGTGTCCTGAGGTCATTATCAGGTGCCCCTCTCCTGGAATTTGGAGAGACGGTGAGGAAAATGGACATGAACTTCCCTGCCATACACCCTCTTCTCTGGAGGACACAGGGATCCTGCCGCCCAGGGTCCCCTTCTCAGGCATGAGTTGGTGTGGATGTGGGGACTGAGTCCTACACCCTTGTACCCGTGTTTGCAAACCCATGCAGCTCCCTGAGTTGTATCTTACTGGGTCCAGAGAAGGTAGGGAAAGACATTCAGAGTGAGCATTGCATTCAGAATCTTTGAGAGCACTTTAATCTCTTGGGACAACCAAGCCTGTGACTTTTTCTTGCAAATCATTTTTATTGCAATACAAAAGCATCTGTTTACAACATATAGGGGGCGGGGCAAAGTGGCCTTTCCCCGGTGTGAGAATCTCTGTCTTGGAAGGATATGAATGTTGGTTTGAGTTTTCCTGTGCATGCAGGAGTGGTCCTGTGGATAGACTGGGGGTGGGCAGGTCTGAGGCTGTGCTCGCCCAGACAGCAGCCCTTGTGGGAAGAGGAGGCAGGCAGCTCTGGTTTCACCTAGGTCTGTCTTGTCCTAACGGTGTAACAGGGTGCAGTGTGCCTCACTCGTGTGAGCTGTTTCTGATTCTGTAAAACGACAGCAGGTGCTTTATCAGGGAGCTGTGCATGGTAGTGAGGGTCTGGAGGTCAGGGGCTGTGTCTTACTCGTGTTTGGGGTCACTGAGTCTGACAGCAAACAGCAGTTGAATGAGTAAATGAACCCACATGTAGGCAGGAGACATGTGGCACTCTGGGTCTGGAACTATGAAGGAAAAGGTGGATGTAGGGTGATGAGGTCTTAGGGACTCCACATTTTGGTGACAGGAGCATGCCTGTTTTTTCTGCTTTAGGCTGGCTGTACACATTTGGTTTGCAAGAAGAGGTCTGATTGAAGTCTGTGAAATAGATTTTTCTCCTTCCACCGCCCCAGTCTGTTTCTCTTCTGCCTCTGCTTTGTTCGCATTCCCTTCCTTGCCTCCTTTAACCCAGCTTCCTCTCTGCTCCTCCCTATGTACTTTATACCGTCTCTCCACTCTCTTCACCTCACCTCTTGTTTTTGCAGTCCCAGGACACATGATGTTTCCCTAACTTCATCTTGTACTTGAACAATTCTGGTTCTGTCTTCATGTGGCTTGTGCTGTTATTCACTCACCCCTGTATATTTTTTTCAGATTTCCCACCATCCAAACATTCATTTCATCTTCAACAGTAATGGTTGTGAAAACCTATGTTTGATATTATTTTCCCCTAATGCTTCTTAAGCCCATAATGGGTACTACAACCCATAAGTTGTACTTGTAAACATTATCTGTGGGATCAGGGGTGGCGGGACCGCTCTGGAATGGGGCGGTAAATTGCCTGATACCTTGTGCTGCAGGGAAGAGGTGCTCTGCGAATCCAAGCCCCTCCTTGCCCCCCTCCCTCAAGCCCTTCCCAGCACCCCCAGCCCCAGGCCAGAGCGCACTCACATGTTGAAGAGGTTGAGGCCGATGCGGTAGAGCCGCTTGCGCAGGGTGTCGGTAGAGAGCGTGGGCGACTTGCAGCTGGCCGGGTTTTCGCAGTGGTAGCGGGGCAGACTCAGGATCATGGCCTGCAGGGCCTCCTTGGATGCTGCGGCCGACACTTCAGAGCCGGACTTGGCCGATTTGGTGGATGTGCTGCTGCTGCTCAGCTGCTCAGAGTTCTCACCTGCCTCAGCCTCTGCCCTTTTCCCTGCCTCCCCAGCCTCCTCCTCTTCCTCTGCCTCAGCAGCCACAGCCTGCTCTACCAGTGCCTCTGCGGCCACTGGCTGGTGGGTGTCAGGGGCCTGGCCGGTCGCCACCTCTGCATCTGTGACCTCTGCAGGCGTGTCCTCCTGGCCCTTGGCAGGGACCTCCTTGGCCTCGCCCTGCTCACCTTTGCTGGGTGTGGGCTCAGCTGCAGCTTGAGCTGTCTGTACACCCAGGCAGTTGGCCACAGACAGAGCTGTGGAGGAGGAGACAGAGATGTTCTGGTTGGCAATCTGCACCGTGACGTCCCGGAAAGCCATCATGAGGGTGCTGCTATGGCCCTGGGGCAGGCCAGCAGACTCAGTGGTCTCATCCCCAGGTCCTGGGCCTGCGCCCTCAGGCTCCTGCATCTCGACCTCCAGACCAGGCTGTCCTGAGCCTGCATGCAGGGCCTGGTGGATCTGGTAAGCGCTGCCCTCCTGCAGGGAGCACATGGTCTTGAGGCTCCAGGTGCTGAGGGCATCGTCAATGGACTTGGCCAGGGACTGCACCTGCTCGGTGAAGGAGTCCTCCAGCTCGGTGAGTGTGCCCGCAAAGGTGGGTGGCAGGGAGGGCGAGCGTACCAGTGGCAGCCCCACGAGCCCGTAGCCTTCCATGAGTGCCTTTTCGGCTGCCAAGCTCTCGGCAGTGGGCGCCCGCACCTTGCGCAGGGAGATCCGCCGAGGCAGGCGGCTCTCTAGCAGCGAGTTGCGGATCTTTTCGAAGTTCTTGCTGAGCTGGTATTGGCGGAAAGCGGTTTGGATGGTGCAGGCAGCGCGGCGGGACACGACGTGGCCCCCGTATTTGTGTTCTAGCATTTCAATCTGCAGCAGGGACAGAGGAGGAAGATCTCTGTTAGGGAAGGATGTCACATGACCCCAGAGTGGGTTGGGTGTCAATGTCGGGAGCCACCTGGCCCACCTTTGGCGAGGACCCCTGGGGCTCACGTCTGATAATCCCTAGCATGTCGCGGCCTGGGATCCCAGGTCCTTGGCAAGGCTCTACAGGTGGACAGTCCCGTGCGTAATGATTTCCCAAGGGGGAGTGCAGAGGGAGGTTGTTGATGGTGCTCCCTTACAGCTGCTGGGGTGGTAATTAAAACGCGTTCACATCAGAAATGCAAACAGAAGTATTTATAGGTGAGATGCGTGTGTTTGATTTGCATTAAAATACTGTAAATTTGCATTGGAAGGGCCAGAGAACATATTAATATTAATAAAAATATTAACAAATGATGGGATCTCAGCGGTGGCTATATGGGTTTATTACACTATTATTTCTACTTTGGTATGCACTTAAAAGTAATGAACAGTGAAATATTAAACAAAAATGCTTTTAAAAATCCCCAAACATGAGGCTGGGGATTTAGCTCAGTGGTATAAGCACCTGTCTTGCAAGTAGGCAATCGTGAGTTCGATCCCCGGTACCAATAAAAAGGGAAAAAGACCAAAAAAAAAAAAAAAATCCCCAAACAAAACACCTGCTGTCTCTGTCTCTGTCTGGGTGCTTTCCTTTTCTTGGGAGCATCGTGAAGATTGGGAACCAGGTTTGATCATCTCTGCTCTCACAGCACCCAGCTCCCATGGTGTGGCACACGGTAGGTGCTGAAAGGGTTTTGGCCCAGACTGGACACTGCAGCCAGAAAAAGCCTCAGCCGGAACCAGGGAGCTCCTATCTCCCCTGCCCCTAGAGATTTACCTGTAACTCTATCTCCCCCCCACCCTTAGGAATCTACCCCTTGCGCCAAATGTGTGCCAATGAAATACCTGTGCATCTCTAATGGCCCTAGGGCACTACCCTAAGCTTAGGTTACTTATATACCCCCCCACGCCACGTGTCTGCTGGAGAGATCACTGGACTCCAGCAGTCGGGGTGTGTGTGTGTGTGTGTGTGTGTGTGTGTGTGTGTGTGTATGATGTGTCGGTTATCTCTCTCCGTGTTCTCAGAATAAAGGCCCCTTTTGTTTTATACTTCATATCTTTTGGAAATAATCCTAGCAGGTGCTCTATACCTGTGAACTTCATTAAAAGTTGGATGCAGTCTTAAGAGTGGAGTTCCTCCAGAGCACTGTGACCGATAGCCTCTGTTATCTGCAGTGAGCATTCTCCAGCTGGGGCAGAGCGTGGTGGGGGTGGCTTGGAATTCTCACATGGCCACACCTGTACTACAAACTTTTTTTTTTTTTTTAAAATCAGGTACCAGGAATTGAACTCACAACTGCATACTTGCAAGGCAGACGCTAATGCTGTTGAGCTAAATCCCCAGCCCTATATTGCACATCTGAACCCGGGAAAGCTTGGCCCCTGGTTCCAGGGTCCTTGCTTGCTTCCTTTCAACTCTTAACCACATCTGTGATTGTTTCTCTGCTTAGGTTGCTTTGTTCTTGCTTCTTCTCTTTGTTAAACTTCTCAGGAATGGACCAGAAAGACATTCCCCTGAGAACTGAGTGACTAACCTGTCTACCCAAGCCTCCACAGGGCTCTTTTCATTTAAATAAAAGACAGACAGGGCTTACACTAAGAGGATGGAGTTGATCAGTGGTAATATGGACTCTGGTTGGTCCTTAGAGAAGTCTGGGAAGTGAGAAAGTGTCCTTGGGCACTGAGATGATGCCCTATTGTGGCTGTCCTCAATGCTTACACATTGTTTCATTCCTGAACTAAGAATTGGGAGAGGAGGGTAAGATTCACTGCTCAAGACAAGAACATGACCATTCCCATAGCTCAGGATCCTGCGGGGAGGAGTGCAGATAGGAGAGCCAAGATAAATCTATCCTGCAACCTGCTTCCTCATCTACTCAACTCTTCAAGGGGCACAGCCAGAGTGACTGCCTCTCCATAATCTCTGTGATGCCCTCTGTTCCCTTTTCCCCGTGGGAAGGATGGTGCCCCACCCTGGTCCAACAGAGGCCTATTCCTCAAGGACAACCCCAGGTAACATGGGACATCTCCAGTGCTTTCTTCCAACCTTTTCAGCGTTGCCATCCAATGGCACCTCCATCCCCAAACCTACGGGCATCATGTTCTCTCTCCCCCAACATCTGGTCCTACTCTCTAAGGGCAGTTGGTAGGCAGATGAAGGAGAGATGGCCCATAAGACTTCCTATGTGACTCTGCCAGCAGTAGCTGCATTTTACAAGATCCAAAGCTGTATCAGGAGGAAACCCTGCCAGAGGGTTATGATTGAAGGGTCTTCAGAGTGCTCTTAAAAATCATAGCAGAACGGGACTGTGGGTATAGGTCTATGGTAGAATGCTTGCACAGCATGTGTGAAGCCCTGGGTTCCAAGAAAACCAGCCAATCAATCAAACAACAACAGAAACAGGTGTATTGGTTATGTACTGCTGTGGAACAAATTACCATAATTTAACAGTTTTGAAATAGACCCATATATTTTCCCATAGTTTTGTAGATCAGTAGCCTGAACACAGCTCATCTGGGTTCTCTAGCCAGAGCATTACCAGGCTGACACCAAAGTGTCAGCTGCGGCTGAAATTCATCTAAGGCTTGGATACTTCTCCTAAGCTCACTATCACTGGCAGAATTCAGTTCCTGGAATTGTAGGACTGAGGTCTTCAGTTACAGAAAGCTGCCCATGTCACGTAGCCCTTTCCACAGTGTGACAGTCTGTTCCTTCAAGGCCTGCAGGAGATCATCTGTCTGAGGCTTCACCTTCTTTTACAGTCTGGCCCACCGGGATGAACTCCCTTCCTATTAACTCAGTCAGCTGTTGGAGATACTGTTCCAAATCCATTGGAAGCACAGTGGACATGTCCCATCACTGACCATGGGTGTGACACCCATCACATTCATTGGTCCTGCTCAGATTGGAGGGAGGGTGTTGTACGGTTTGTGTGTACCAAGGGAGGACCTTGAGGCTCTCCTAGAACCCTGTCTACCATACAGTGGGACAGTTGCCTACTTGGTCTTTGTCTGAAATACAATCTCATACACCCTAAAAAAATGCGGATATTTGCCTCAGAGGTTGTCCTTTTCTATTCTTGTAGAAATCATGCTAGGAGAAAGAGAATGTTTTAGCTGGGATCTTTCTCTCTGCCAAACTCTGGCATATACCTTGAGGCCTGAAATGGAGATTTGGCCTTGGCCTGGACAGTCGTGTCCTCTGAAGGAATGGGTAGAAGGTGACAGGGACTCATCACTAAACTGCCTCTTTCCCTTCCAATATGTGTCACCTCTTTCCCCCTCCTCAAGCACCATGAGAACTGACAGGAGGCCCAGAATTCACTCTATCTTTCTTTGTCCTTCTAGGGAAATTCAGGCCCAAGAGCATTCTTTTTTTTTTTTTTTTTTTTTTTTTAGTTCTTAAAGTTTCTTCTAAGAAAATAATATCTCAGGGAAAATGAGGAAAAAGAAAGAAAAAGAAAAATGTCTAAAATTATATAAATACACAGGATAGCTAAGATCTAGTTTGTGCTACAAACTCTTTAAGTTCTTTGAACAAAATAGTTAACATTCATAGGATTGAAACAACAGTGCATATTATTGTATGGTGATCTGAGGAACTCTTGAAGATCATTATGTAAAATAACAACCCTAGTTATGCTCCTAACACCTTGTTTGAAGGCCTATATTGTCAGTGTTCTAGGCTCTTTGCAATTGTTGTTTATGTCTTTTTCGTTTTGGTTTTTCTAGGAATTTGTTTTGTTGTTTTGTTTTGTTTTGTTTTGTTTTTCCCTCTAATACAGAAAAGATAGGTATACATGTACTGTCTCATGCATGCGTAGAACTTTTTAAAAGTTTATTAGAATCGATAATATAATGCACGATGAAATGAACAGCTACTTTGAAGAAAAAGAGACACTAAGGTACCCAGTGCTGTGAAATAGCGTCATGCTGTGAAATCCACCTTACTATTATTCTTTGTTCACAGTGATTTTAGTCTGTTTTGTTTTGTTTAATTTCAACATACAAGAAGGTGTGGACAGCTATTTTGAAGAGAATGAGAGACATTATGGCAGCCATTATTGACTTCCCTATAGTCTGGTCTTGAAGACCTAAAATGCCTTGATAATCCTGTTCAGATTAGTTTTATACTATGTTGTTTTGTGTGAATTCATTGTATCTGACGATATGGACAACTATTTGGAAGAAAATAAGAGACATTATGATAGACTGAAGATCTCCGGTGGTCTTGCTTTGAAATTTGTGTCTCTTACATTGTTTTCTTATGATCTGTTTTGTTCTGTTTTGCTGTTTAGTTTTCCCCTCTTTAAAAATAAAATTAAAAAAAGTTTCTCCCAAGAAATGACTTTTGTCACCTCTGCTCGTTTCTTTGGCCAAAACATGTTATATGATCACTCCTTACACCACAGGAGAGGGACTCTGTGAATCAGTCGGTTCTTTTGCTTCTTCTTCCCTCTCTTCTTATCCTTCATCCATTCTTTCAAATGTCACCTGCTCTAGCCACAAAGGTCATATGTATTCTTTCAGTTTTTGGAGGTTTCAGTCCACACTCAGTTGGCTCCAAGGCAGGTTGGCGTGGCTGGGCCACAGTTCATGGCGGCTGCAAACAGCCAAGAGCATTCATTTCAAGTTATGAGATGCTAGTGGCAATGGAGCAAAGGGAGGAAGCCCACTGCCTGAGACGCATGCGACACAGTGAAAGGGTCTGTTCCCTCGGCATGGCACCAGTCTGCGTGGAGGCCGCAGATTGGCTGAAATGCCCCCTAGGAGGCTTCTTCTACTGGTTAACATCAAGTTTCACTGGAGCAGAGAAGAAAATCAGATTTAAAATTCTCATATCTCAGATGCCCTATACTGAGTGTGGTCATTGTGCATGCCTAAATTGTAGCAGCTAAAAATCTGTCCCACCAAGTCCTCCCTAGACGTTAAGCCTCAAGGGGACACTTTGCCGCCCTCTTCATTGCTTTATCCCCACTAGCTGGGCAGTGCTTGGCACAGGGTAGGCATTTAATGAGTATATATTGAAACTAAAGAGTTAATTTCAGGGTTATCTTTGTGAATTTCGAACAAAAAACCTTTGTCATCTGGCTTGAGCGGAGGTCCCACCTTTCTCACCTCCTCCTCTCCTCTCTCCCTGGCATTTCCTGCCTCTGCCCACTCCGTCCTAGCCTGGGAGTTTACCCCAGGGCTTCACTCATGCCAGGCAAGTGCTTTGCCCCTGAGCCAATCCTCTACACCAGCCTCCATCCTTCTGTTTGGGGCTGTGCCAGGACCTGCAGACACCTCACAGGTCCCCCCAGGCTAAGACTCGGCTCCACCTGACTCCTCTGCCTGTGGGCGCTAGGCCAGTCCATGTTCCTACTACCACTGAAATCCTTCCAAAGCGAGTCTCCCCTTCCTCGTCCTGTGAACAATGCCCAACTACTACTCCTCCCCGTACAGTGACCTCTTTGCCCTCTGGCTCCTGCATCCTCTGGCCCTCTGAACTGGGCCTCAGCAGGGTCAGTAATGGCCTGGCCACTGAGTCTCATAGCCTGTCTTAACCTCTCTCCTCGCTGCAGCTTTCTGCGGCTCCTATGACCCCATCTGTCTTGGTTTTCTTGTTCCCATTCAGCTCCTTAACCCTAGACTGTGGCCAGAAGATCCCCACATACATTACTTGCAAGTCATATATGTGCTGTCTTCCATTCTCTACTTGCCTTTTAATTTTTTCACCTACTTTCCTGGACATCCTCCTTGACTCCCATGTTGGAAGTCATTCGAGCACAGCTGCTAGCTGATAATTGATAACTAAATAAGCAGAGAAATTTCTCTTTGTGACCACTCAGACCACACTCCACAGGCTGGTATCTCCTCATCTCTCAACTGCCTTCTCTCAGAGAACCTCAGAGTTGGCACGAATGCCTTCTCCTGGCCTTTCACACCAACGGCCTGGTGGCCTGCCTGCCATCCTTCCCTGCAGTCTACTTCGCACCCAGGTCCTCGGCCTGCTCCGCCCATCCATACTAGACCTCCCGCTGGGGCGCCTGCTTGGCCTCCCCAGCCTCAGTGTCCCCCCCACTTCCTTCGTGCACTGTGGTCCCTTTCCTTCAGGACCTGTACCAATATGTACCACTCCCACAAAGCCGTCTCCATTCAAGCATCTCTTTGACACTGGGTTTTCTCCATGATTCTATTTCTCTCACCCAGCTGTCCCTGTCCATCTTTCCCCTGGCCCCTCAACCCCAACAGAGCATAGGTTATTTGCAACATAAAAGGCTTTGGTCATCCTCAGATGCATGGATAGACCTTGAGCGGTGCTAGCTTGGAGCAACCGCTCACTGAGGGGTTTGGACCTTAGTTAGGGGCTCATTGCCTCTTGTTCCTGTCCTCTTAGCACAACTGTTTCGCTGATGCAGCCTCTGCCCAAGAGTCCGGACCACACAGTTCCACTGTTCCCTCTGTCCTGCGCAGCCCACCTTCGGTGCTCACGGATACCGCGCTGCTCAGAACCCCCTGCGCTCATAAAGGGATCTGCAGAGGCGAGGTAGATCTGCCTGCCTCTGCATCCCTTGTGCCCAGTTCTCTGCCGATCCACAGTTGGTACTTAGTAAATGTTTGCACACATGAAATAAACTGACTCTCTCCTATGCCCCAGGGGAAATAAAAATCCAGTCTCTCTTCCAGAGCCAGGCTCGGAGCCAAATGCTGCATCCTTCCTCCCCGCTGTTTCCTCCAACCACCTTCTCACAGGACTGAGGACTCAGCAGCATCGCAGGGCAGGTCAGCTCCACTTCCCCACCCCCAATCCAGCCAGGCCCACCAGTCCCGCAATCCTGTTCCTAACCAAGGCCAGGCCAGAGAGCCGAGAGTTGGATGTGGGAGGAGGGGGCTCTGGGGCTCCCCAGCCAAGGAACAGCCCTCCTCATTTCTCCCTCACCCATGAATCATGGATAATTGTGGACTCACCTCTTCCCAAGAGAGTAATCTCTCAGATTCTGCCAGAATCACTGGAGGGGGCTAGGGTGGGATGGGGGTGGGTGGCTGGGGTGGCATCTGTCTCTAATGAGCCTCTCAGTATTAATGAGAATGTGTTCCCTCTTTTCAGGGTGCTGCAGCAGCTGAGCCTGCCAAGGGCCGCTAAGCTGGCTCCCGAGTCAGGGAACCAGGATGGGGGCGGTGAGGTGGGGAGGCAGGGTGCCCAGGAGTGTGGCCAGGTGTGCGCAGGGCTTTTAAACGTTAGCTAGGATTTCCCCTGAGCCACAATTTTTCCAGAGAGCACTGTGTCTAATTGTTAGCAAGGCAAATCCTGACTTAAGGGGGCTTGGGGAGTGGGGAGGTCTGTGGGGTTCCTCAGGGAACCTATAGCAAGTGGAGGCTGTGCAGGGCAGGGCTCTGGACCCCCTAGAGCTAGGGGACTGTGTCTCCTCTGTGCCCATCTCGAAGCCCACTGTCAGAGGCATAGTAAGCACTCAGCATGGCAGGGTGTTGATGGCTGCTCTTGGGAATCTCTCCCAAAAGGTAGAGATGGGGCCATACTATGGCTCAGCTGGTACCAAAGTCACAGACAGCCTAGCACGAGCCCAGGGCAGAACAACTGCGCAACGCAGTTCTCTGATGCTGAATGCCATGTCTTCAGCACTTTCTCTGCATGCTGGCACCCTTCTGCTCAGGTGGAAATTTTACCTTGGAGTGGGAAGGAGCCTAGAGACATTCTAATACAACCCTTTGAAATTGAGGTTCAGAGAGGAAAAGTGACTTGGAAATGTAGCCAACCCTGCTCCTTGGGAAGGAGAGTCTGGACCTGAGGCTTGGGCTTGAGAGACCTATTGGGAAGTTGGCTGTTCTCCAGGACACTGTGCCTTCTGCCCAGGACTCTGATTTGGGGAGCAGGCACTAGATTCACTGAGCACGGCATATGTCCCTGGGCTTGGCCAGCAGAGAGCTCTGCAATGGGACAGCCAGGATGGCTTGCTGAGCAAGACTAGCAGAGGATCTGAGCAAGTTTGTAGATCACTCTCTTTATACCCTTGCTATAGCCACTTTCCTCAAAAGCCCCCTAAAGGGCCTTGTGTGCTTTCTTTGTCCTCCCAAGGATTCCTGTGACAGGAAGTGGAGGATTGCAGTGATGCTGGAGGACCTCATCCTGTGGGGAGGGACCCTGAGAGCAAGGAAACTTGCTCCTCCATGAGTGCTCATGAGAGCATTTCCTGAATTCCAAGGGCTGTGCTAATACAGGAGGACAGTGGCAGCCCAAAGGCCGTGCAGGGTGGCATCCGGGCACAGTGCTGCAACTGCTCCCGCTGAAGTGCCCTGGAGGTGTCCACAGCCGTCCACTCAGTCCCACCACAGCCCTGGTACAACCCTGTCTTAATGAGAAGGGCAACTACCAGAGAGCACAGTGTAAGCTACTAAGCACATGCTCAGCCTAGGAGATGCTTGAGCTGAAACCTAAGCGTAGGTAGCAGCCACCAGGTAAAGCAAGATGAAGGGTGGGTGGGGAGTGCTTCCCACAGAGGAGAGAAAGAACACAAGGGTCCAGAGGCAAAGGGTGAGTGAGGATCTGAGGGGGTGGTGACAGCCATGGCTGGACCCCCTGTCTGGGGCTGGTCTCTGGCAGGGGAACCCAGGCAAGCTGGTGTAGTACACAGCAGAAGCCATCCAAGTTGCCCACACATAGGATAGTGTGATTGGTCTGTATTTTGCAGCAGTGACTCAGCTATAGCTTCATTGCAGGATGGGGTTGGAAGAAGCCTAGCTGAAGCCAGTGGGAGGTTCCCCAGGTGGCATAAGCAAGAGGCGAGAATGGCCTGGCCTTGGGCAAGAGAGGGTGGGATTGGGAAATTAGTTGAGATGTAGCCTCCGTGGGGGTTTGGGATGGAAACAGTGTGGAGGAGAGAGAAGAATCATGGGAAACACTCTGGCCTGGCTGAGAGAGGAGGCTTGGCAGGTGGGGAGACTGGGAGACAATGACTGTCCAGGCTGAGGACTGCAGGACCCAGGTACTGAAGGATCGCTGCATCAGAACACTAACCCTCAGGTCTCCAGGAGACCTGATGACTGTCAGGTCTGGCCCAGTGTTATGGTTTGTGTCTAGATGTCCCGCAAAGTCTAATGCAGTCATGAGGAGGATGCTTTTCAGAGGTGGCTGAAGCTAGAGCTTGTGACTGATTTATGGTCTAATGCTGGGATAAGGGTTGTGAGTGCTGCACCCACCCTAGGGGGGTGCACACCCACCCTAGGGGGTGACCTGCATACAAGATAGGAAATGGAAAGAGGCTTTTCCACTCCCCCTCTCTTACTGCTTTTGCTGTCTTTTGCTGCCATGAATGGTTGCCCCTTGCTGTGTGCCTTCCTGCCTTGGAGCCAGCTGATGGTGGATTGAAATCTGTACAAACTGTAAGCGATAATAAACCTTTCCCCATTTAACGTTGGATGACCAGTATTTTGTCTCAGCAATGAGAGAAAAGTAACTAAGACCCCCGGCTTTACACTTATCCCCCCCCCCCCCGCCAGTGTCACTAAGTTATTTCTCCCTCTTGGATCCTCTGGGCATTTTTGGATCTGTGCCTTTGCACTGGGGAGACAGAGATTAATCAGTCATATGCTCTGCCTTCAAGAAGGAGCCATGTCAACAGGGAATGCTAATGCAAGGCCAAGGCGCTATGACAGGGAATGACATCTTAGAGAAGGGGTACCCGTCGCAACATTGGCAGCATCCGCAGAGGGCACTGCCAGAGAGGAGGAAACTGACAGAGAAAGACCTTACAGTGTGAAGCACAAAGGCAGGAGTGCTAAAGAAACCTGAGAGACACAGACAAAGACAAGAGAGTACAAAGCTCCAAAGACACTAACCAGGTGTCTAAAGCCCAGAGAAGTTAAGCAGCTTGGCCAAGGTCACACAGCTCACTGGCAGAAAGAATGAGCTCAGCCCTCATCAGTGTGTGTTATGTTTTCAGTAACTTTTTTGCTCTAGCCTTCCTGATCCCTTTTTGCTCTTTCTCCTACCCCCAGCTTGTGCCTGGCCTAGAAAAATACACAAGTCAGGGGCAGTAAGGTATTTCCTAGGGCTGGACTTACTTGGTAAGAGGATCTAACTGACCCTTGACAGATTCTCACTTTCCTTGGCCCAATCCAACTAGCCTAGCATGCAAATCTACTAGGATCATATCTATGTGCGTGCGTGTGTGTGTGTGTGTGTGTGTGTGTGTGTGTGTGTGTGTGTATAAGACAGGGTCTTGCTATGAAGTTCAGGCTGGCCTTGAGCTCACTTTGTAGCCAAAGCTGATCTCAAACTTGCAACGATCCTGTCTCCGGACCGCTGGGATTATAGGCATGTGCCACTATGGTCTGCATCATATCTATTTTTTTTTAAAATCTTTTTATCGGTACCGGGGATCGAACTCACGACTGCCTGCTTGCAAGGCAGGTGCTTACGCCACTGAGCTAAATTCCCAGCCCCCATATCTACTTTTAAATAAAAGTCTATAGAATCAGTCAAAATCCTCTATAACTCTCAATATCCCATTCAGCCTGTCAGAATTAAACCAATTTTTTCCCCCACACCAAAGCACACTGGGTGTTATGGATTTATTGTCCTGAAATGGAACTACAGTCCCTTTGAGTAGGAGGGAGAAAGCATCTTTTTTCTTTTTGGTTCTCTTCTGCTTGGTTGCTTTTGAGTATAATAGTTACTAAAGAAAAAAAAAGATACTCAAGTTGGGTGTGGTGGTGCACACCTGTAATCTCAGCTACTTGGGAAGCTGAGGAAGGAGAACTGAAAGTTAGAGACCAGCTCAGTAAGACCATATCTAAAGATTAGAAAATAAAAGGGCTAGGCATTCATTTACTTCTCCCTGAGTTCAATCACCAGTACAGAGCACACAAACCAGAACACAATGAAACGAAACAAAACAAAACAAAAGTTACTCAATGAGCTCTTAAGATGTCCAAGATGCTCTACTCGATGCTGGAGAAAGGCTACAAAAATGAATATGAGATGGGTCCTCAAGGAGCGGAGACATCTGGGCCAAGTGTGCCCCAGATCATGGCTGTGTTTAGTGGGCCATCACCCAGTAATAAAGAACTCCCACCGCACAGAGAGAGCATTCTACATTTTCAATTGTTAAGTAAGCTAAGATCTCCCCCTGACAGATTTCCTACTGTTTTGCCTAGAATGATGGAGGTCATGCATCTAATTATTTTTCACATGCCAGCCCTCTCATGTTTAAAATGTGTTTTCCTGTCTACATTTTCTTCATCGGACCCCAGCTCATCCTGCTCTCCGTTTTTCAGAGACCTCAGAGCACTCATTTTTCCCCCACAGAGCAGTGCCCAGAACCAAGCCTGGGCACTGCCCCCAGGAGTCAGGATGGACGCCCAGGCCGCTGGCTCCCTTGTCCTGCAAGGTCTGCTGCAGACACTGCTCACACTCAGTGGACACCACGGCCTTTCCCCCCGGACAAAGCTGCTCATACCAGTGCTGCAGACTTTTCAAAGCTCAGAGTGGAGCTTTAAATTTCTTTCTATTTCATGTGACTTTTTCTACTGAAACTATTGCTTTGCCCTGAGAAGTTTCTGTTTTTGTTTAACCTTGGACTCTGCCTTGATAGGTACCAGCTGTTCTCCAGCTATACGTCCTCAAAATGTTTGGAAAATGGAATTTTCATGCCTTTATCTGTCCTGTGCCTTAGCAAAGCTGCTGCCCTGGACAGGACCAAGCACAGTGTTCCACTTGCCTCACCAAGAATTGGCACTGATAGGAAAATCGATGGGGTTTTTGGTTTTTGTTTGTAAATTCTGCTTGCGAACAATCCCCCTGACTCTGATGTATTGGCATTTAATAGCTATTGTCCACCTAGACACAATGGGAGACTTTGTCAAAATGCTTTACTGAAAGCCAGAAACGCAGTGCCTGCCCTGATTCAGGATAATAGCTTGGCAATAATGCCCGAAGAAAGCAGCGAGGTTAGTTTGGTTCTCTGTACTGGTAGCCTTCTCACCAGTTGCCTTTCCCTACAGGCCACCTTGCCCACTGGGCCACAGCGCAGTTTCTTTAGGACTTACACAGTCTAGAGCCAGAAGATCATGGAGGGAACATAAGATGTAACTTCCAGTTTTGCTGACGCCCAGAGTGCTTCGCTACTATTCCCAAAGCCACAGACAAGGACTGGACATCCACATCTCCAAGTTCAAACCTATTTCTTAATACCTTCACATAATCGTGTCTCTTTCTAAACATGGGCACACACACGCCCCCCACACACTTGCTTTCCTTTGGGTCCTTTTAACTGTCCACTAAGACTTGGCATGGCATTGTGTCTGTATCAGTTTCATGTGGGTTCCAAGACTGAGCCCTTTCTTCTAATCCCTCTACAGTATCTGTGCTCCAAAAGGGACCCTGGGACTTCCCCAGCTGGATTGGTCTGTGGAACGCTCATCTACCTGGAAGTGACCATCCACTTTGCACCACTTGCGCCCATGTGTGTGTCTAGGCATGGGACTCCCCTTCCGGTGTGTACGGTAGCTATGCTGTCTCTTCTAGGCCAAGTGGAAATGGGATCTTCCTTAGTGAGCAGCGGCTGACTGCCTGGGTGTCTGTGGGGCATTAAAGTCTTTCTACTCATTGTGAGGGGTCAGAGTCCTCAGACACACTGCCCAAGGGCCTGGCAGTACAGCAATTTGGCCCCTGCAAGATGAAGGACCTGAATGGGAGGGTGGCAGTGGTCTGCAGCCCAGTCCTTGAGGAATGGACCTTCTGGAAAGGGAGATTAGGTAAGGAAGGATTGGAAAGGGAGTCAAGGTAGCTTGACTCAGAGTTATGGCAAGAAAGCTGAGCCTTTCCGCGGGCCAGAAGAGGTGGTCCCTGGTACCCTGGACAGCCCCCAACAGCAGGGCCCCTCACCACCCTCCCCGCCCCCCTAGGAGGCCCTGGGTACCTGTTTATTCTTTAGGTCAAGGGAGAGTTCGTAATCAGAGGCGCCAGGGGTGTGGGAGCAGGGTGCCGTTGCCAGGGCAGGCTGCTGCTGGCCGGGGGAGGCCGCACGATGGGGGCCAGCCCTGGGGGAGGCACCCCCCGCCCCCGGCCGCTCCTCCTCCTCCTGGAGCTCCTGGGCTTGAGCCTTCGGGGCATGGGCACTGGGTCTGCCGGCTGCCACTGCGGAGTCCTCCATGCCCCCACTGGCCTGGGCACAGGAGCCGTCACTGTGAACAGAAGGCAACGGGGCTCGGTTGGGGGAGGGGGCATGGGCAGCATGCTCCCTGAACTTTCTGGGCTTTTCCAAAGATGGTAAGTGGTGGAGATGTCCCTTGAATTTCCTCTTAGGGATGGGTTGTGATGGCAGGGGGGAGCCCCAGGCCAAGGGTGAAGCTGAACTTGGGGAGGACATCAAAAATAGAGGGAAGAAGTGGTCCTGGCTGGAAGCTGTGCTCAGCTCCTCTACTCAGAAACAGAAGGAGAGTAGTTAAGAGTGATGGTGAATCCAGTTGTGCCTCTTCTCAGGTGCATGATGCTTGGCAGGTCACTTCACTGTACCTTAGTTTCCCTATCTATGAAATGGGCATAAGAATAAGACCTACTGCATAAGGACTTTGGAAGAGTTAAAGTTCTTGAAATCTCTGGGTTTCCGATCACTACCATGCACTGGTGTTAAGTACTGCAATGCTCTGTGGTCTGGCCATTGGCTAAGGAGTCTAAGAGGTGCCCATCTCTCAGGGAACTGGCTCCATCCCAGTGAGCGATACTTAAAGACTAGGCATAAGCCGCTTGAGGCCAGGGAGCCGCAGCGTTGGGCTGTGTCTGTGGGAGGACTCTTTCTCCCTTGAGTTAGGGAGGCCTCTACCCTCCCCTGATCCCTTCTGGACTCCCGTGGAGTCACCAGCAGGCTGAGCAATGGCTGCTGCCCTTGTGCCTACCCTAGGGAGCCAGCTCGTAGCCAGGAGCAGCCACAGTCCAGCCCTGCTACACTCAGGGTGCCTGTGTCCCCACCAGTCCCTGAATGTTGCCCTTTCCCCAGGACCCAGTGCTGAGCCACCTCCTCCAGGAAGCCTTCCCAGAGGACTGTGGCAGCATTAGCGCCTGCCCCTAGAGGGTCACCCTCTGTTTCACAAAGAAGGAGCAGCATCATGGTGAACAGCATGGCTCAAATCCAAGTCCCAGTCCTATACTCTGTGGCACTGGACTAACTGCTTGGTTTCTGAGTTTCAGTTTCCTCATCTATGTAATAGGTGTATTCGTGACTACTTGATGCAGTTACAGTACAGAGTCCACATGTAAAGGTGTTCAGCACAGAATAACAAATGAACTCATTCCTCTTTCTATGCCTTCCTAGAGCCCAGATTTGCTTTTATCCCCACCTCTCCAGTTAGTGCTAGGCAAATGACAGGTGCTCTAACAATACTTTGTGAGTGAACTGAAGAAAACCCCAGGCCTTGGGAGTGCCTCTACGGCAGACAGATAGAGAAGGTCAGGCCTGGAAGGAACAGCCCACCTCCAGAAAGATGCCCCAGGTCATGCCGGAGAAGGACCTCTTCCCTGCTGCCCTCAACCTTGGGGTACACAGAGGTGATCTGCCTGGAGCTAGGATAACCAAGGGTGAGGTGAAGAACTCTCTTTTCTCAGCCTCCATCTGTGCTCGCCTCTGTGCTCCCACAAAGGACAGAGAGCCCCTGGGCTGGCCTGAACCTCAGGGACCTTCACTGCCACTCTGCGGTTATTTCCTCCACCATTTTTTTGTGTGGCCACCAATCATGGTGTCTGATTGCATATAGCTCTAGATATCTTTGATTTTTTTCACTAGCATCATTAGAACATTTTTTTGTTATTTGTTTTAAGATCTAGCTTCAACTCCCCTTGCTCTACGGTGTGCCTTTTCTTCCCCTGACCACATGGAAAAAATCCTTCTCCATTACTGGCATAACTTGCATCCAGCGTCTGGAGGGAACATCCAGTCTCCTCTCTTCACTCCGTCTCTTCCCCAGCCTGCCTGAGGTACTGATGTGCGGTTTCTGAAGCTCTTTAGGGAACTGATTACTACTCAGAGCTACAAACACCTTTAGTAACAGCCTTCTGCTTTCTTTGATTGCTGGACCCTGTCTGGCACACGGTTCCCAGGAGTTGATGCTCCAGAGCTCTGCCACGACGATGGAGGTTGTTGCATGAACGCTTAGCATCATTGTTCCTTGGATAGGACCATCACGAGGCACATTCTGTACCATCTTCCCAGAGCTCCAGTGGCATCAAGCCCCAGCTAGTCAAAGCGGCAACCTGATAATTAATGGACGCTGTCGGCTTCCTCGAAACTTGCACCTCATTTCCCCACTCCCTGGGGGTACTTCTAGCTGTCTTCTTGTCCTGGAGAAACTACTTGCACTAAAATAAACCAGACTGTTGTAAAGGCCTTTGGCATGGGCCTGCATTTGTGGGCCTCTTTGATCTTGGTGGCCTCCACACTGCCAACTCCAGCATGCACACATGCACCTGGTGCACACACGTTCACACACATGCCACACTTCCCGCCGGCTCTGTGGCTTTGGGTAATTTGTGCCCTCCCCACGTCAGTTTCCTCACCTGTTACTCGAGGGGAGCTTGGATTCCACCGCTGAGGCCAGCACCCAAGGCCCACAGCCCACAGCTCGGGAACCTCATTCCCCTCCTGTCTGTCTACGTGCACAGGCACCTGAGAGACTGAATCCTCCAGGTGTAAGACGAAAAGGTGTTGGGAGAAGGTCTTGTCCTTGTTTCCCTTGGCTGTGTGGTAGGAAGTGGCCACGGAAGCCCCACAGGGCTCTGTCCAATAAGGCTCAAGTTTAAGATTATATAGTGGAAGGCAAAGACCATGCATTCTGGCATCAGAAGCCCAGGTTAGAAACCTGGCCTGCTACTTTCTATGCGGGCAAATTATTTATCCTTTTTGCAGTTCTATTTCCTTGCCTGCAAAACAGATATTTTAGTAAGTACTTTGCAAACTTGCCGTAAACAGATAAAGAATAATAAAGCATTTATAGCACCTGGTTCAGCGCCCAGCACACAGCAGGCCATGGTGAATGGGGACAGTGTAGTGGTGGTTTAACGTTTGCTGAGCTAAAACCCTACAGCAGGTATTCCCAAAGGAATTCCCAGAAGAATGTGGAGAATTCTGAAGTGGGGGGCTCTGGGATGTGGCCTTCCTGTCAACCTTCACAAAACTGAAACAACCAGTTTTTGCCTTGGAGCTTGCAGCTCGCAGCCTTTCCCAGACCGCAGCTGGATTGGCTTCCAGAGACTTCCTCGCGCCTAGTTTCATCCTCTGACAAGGTCACGGTCTTGAGTGGCGCAGACTCAAGGATCCTGTTGCCTGAGGAGAAAGTGCATGCTCACTGCTTATAGCCAATGCCCACATTGGCTATACCCTCCAGTGTGGGCATTTCCTGGGTGGGCACTGCCTCAGGGCTTGCTGTGTGGAACTGTGCTGTGGGCACTCAGTCAGGGAGCGGGGTGGGCTGGGTGTGTGGAGCCTCTCTTCAGTGCTGAGCATCCATAGAATGTTCTCCACCTGGTTTTTTCCCCTCTCTGTTTCCTCAGTACAAATGGCCTGAGGAAAAGGCTGGGCTCTCCTAGGGAGGACCGACTACTGCCACTCCCACAGCCTATTGCTTGCACTCGGAGCATCATCCTCCCAAAGCCGGGGCTGTGTCTTTTCAGCTTCTGGAAGTCGCTGTGCTGAACGCTCATGCAGCTGTTGTCCCTAGTGGGTGTTACTGCAGGCAGCCTGGATGTGGACAAACACTCCATGGTGGGACTCATTCATTCACTCACTTTGTGCCTTACGGCCCTACTTGAAGTCTCTGGAAGGGACCCTGGTAATCTTTGCTTTCTGGGGCTACACATCCACCTGCTGTAACAAATTCTTAGGGTGACAATTCACAGCCTGGAGAAGTAGGGTTATCGATGACATGTGAGCAATGAGCTATCACGAGGTCATCCAGGCTGGGACACCCATCTGAGACGGCAAAAAGTAAAATGTGGGTGGCATCAAAACGAGGTGGTTCTGAGACAGTTGTGTGCCTACGTGCCATTAGACTGACACATACACGGGGGCCTGGGGCACCTGTACAAGAACACAGGATTCAAGCACGGGAAGAGAAAAATCTTTGAGAAATTGGGAATAAGCAGTTGCTCACAGGAGCGTCACATGTGCTTAGAGCTGAGTGGCCTGTGCGATGGAACTGAACCTGAGAGGAGGGGTCCTAGGGGGGACTCTGGTGCTTAGAGGGATGCTAGGAGCCTGCAGGGTGTGCCTGGTCTAGGCTGCATTCTTCTGTCATCTCCCCTATCAGAGGCAATCCCGGCTCACACCTTCACGACCCCATGTAAGAATCTTTTTCCATTTCCCTTTCCAGCCTCGTCTCCTCCGAGCAATGCATGCACGCTGTCCACGCTGTCCCCAAGACTGCCAACCTCTCTCAGACCACAACACCTAGCACATGATGTCTTCCATCTGAAATGCTCCCCCTTTCCATGCCCTCTTCCACTTACCCCTTTCTCTATCTGCTCAGTTCTTTCAAGGCTCACTTGTTGCTAGGTGTAGTGGTGCAAGCTTGTAATCCCAGCACTCAGGGAGGCTGAGGCAGGAGGATCACAAGTTTGCATCCAATCTGAGTAATTCAGTGACTTAGTGAGATCCTGTCTCAAAAAAAGTGCTGAAGATGGAGCTCAGTGTGAAGGCCCTGGATTCAATCCTCAGTACACACACACACACACACACACACACACACACACACACACACACAGACACTTGCTGGCTGCAGGAATAGCCAGTCCCACCCTCTTATGTACTCTAATGGTTCTTGGCACTTGCTTCTCTTTGGTAATAACCACCTGCTACTCTTAATTACTCACTAATGAATGTGTCCTCCCCCAACCTGTGTCATGCAAACCTTTTTATCACAGGTGCCAGCACAGTGGGTTGATCTATATGACATGTTTGACAAATGTTGAACAAATGGCTGTCTGGATGAATGGCTTGCTGACTGAGTGGCTGACTGGATGGAAGGGTGGAGAAGTGGATAGGAAGATGATGAATATATAGGTGGGTAGGTGGATGGATAGATGAATAGATAATAGGTATCAAGAGTTAATCTCTACTACTTTCTCAAGGGCAGATTTAGTTAAGTACCACCCAGACTGTCCTCCAAGGAAGGATGCCGGGAGACCAGACTGTTCTTCAGCGATCAATCAGCTCCAGCAGAGATCTCTGTCTCTGCTACAGACAGTTTTCCGGCCCAAGTCACGCCCTCCCCAGCCCCATCTGCCTCTAATGGCTGACAGAGGAAGACTATGAGGGCTCAGCCATTTGAGTCTTGTATTCTCCATCCAGACCTCACAGTGCACTAGCCAACTCTGCCCTTGGGTTTTTGCACTTGGACTTTCCTTATGCTGTGTCTCTCCATCTCTTCCGAGGGAATTGATCCCAAATGCATCCCTGGCAAAAAGCTGACACATTGAGCTCAGAGACTGCTTTGTGGAGAACCAAATCTCTAGCAGATGTACAGCACTCTCCTTCTCCTCTCCTTTCCTCTCCGCTGCTCTTCCCTCTTCTCCTGGCCTTTTTAATACAGTATGGAGGATGGAACTCAGGCCCTTGTGCAAATCTAAGCAAACGCTATGACACTGAGCTCCACACCCAGCCTCCCTTCCTTTATCTGGATGGGTGGGATCACACTGGTGTCCCTGCTCCCAGATAGATAGAACTCATCTGGGTTCCAGATACATTTGCTGAAAGCTTTGGGCTCTCTTCTTAGCAAAGTGCACGAGCCAGATTTTTACTTCAGAAAGGTTCTTACCCTAAATAAATTACTATACAGTTCTGGCGGTGGTCTACCACGGCGGGAGGCCTACCACTTCCCGCTTCTTCTTCCTCAGTCCTAATTGCACCTCCCCTTCCCGTTTGCCGCACAGAGAAGTCCAATCAGGTCCTCTCACGTCATCAATGCCCGCCCCATGCACCACTTCCGATCATATAACCCTTGGCTTCTCTGTATCAGGCCAAAAGAGATAGCCCAGCCGCCATGGGTTGTGTGCTCCTTTCCACGTCCTCAACCCAATAAACCTGTTCATTTTGTACCTTTTGCTTCTCTATTGCAGAGAACAGAGAATTGCACAGAATACTCTAACAACTTTTACATCAGGGGCTGCACAGACACCATCCAGCCTAGGTTACCAACACTGTTACGGAGCGGTAATCACAGAGGACCTTGCATTTGCTGAGAACTGTGCCACAAGTATAGGTTGCTTTGGCCACACAGAGAACAAAGTTTGTACTAAACACCACTGAGCCTTTCAGAGACAGGTCAGCATTATCCTGAGAGCTGCTAGAAACCTTATTCAAAAGGAAAGAGAGCTAGAGTGAAGTGAACTCACCAGTTGGTAGCTTACTAGTTTGGTAATCTTGAGTAAGATACTCAACTTTTATGCACTCAGTTTCCTCATCTGTAAAATGAACATGCAAATATCTCCTTTTCCAGGACCATGGTGGAGAAGGAATAGTCAGTCTTTCTGCAGAGGAGTGGCCCACAGGGCATGGACCTAGCAGTGTCCACCAGCATCTGTGCTGATCTAGCCCTCATCAGGGAGCTGACTCAGGGCAGTGTGCCTCCTCTTGGCTCCCAGCAGGCCCTGTTAGGCTGTGTGTTTCCCAGTGCCAGGAGCTGGAGGGAACAGGGGCCACTGAAGAGCTTCATGAGAGCCCAAAGAGAGATTGGGGAAGAAGAAGGCTGGGGTCTAAGCCCACTGCTCTTCCCCCAGTGGCTGGCTCTGGTGGCAGCCACTGGCACAGAGTTGGGAGAGGGGGATGAAGAGGTATTGGGAGGCTCGGCCTCTGCTACTGGCAGGGGTGGCTTGTGGAGGCCAAGGGTGTGGGCTGCTCCCCACACCATGACTGGTGCAGAAAGTACGGAAGATCTTGCAAGGGGCTTTGAGGGCTGAAGGTGTTATCAGGTGGAAGGACCCTGCGGAGAGTGGGGCGATGGCCCTCGATTATCCCAGACTCCATCTACCTTCTCAAAGTTTTTCTGGACAAAGAAATGATGCATTTTCGAGACAAATACTAACCACATGCTTCACATTCCCTTAAGATTTTTCAACCTTTACTAAAACACTTCACTTTCTCCTTTCTCTGAGTCAGTGAGGTGATATTAGATGTCAGAATTAGATGCCAGAGTTAGTGACAGGACAAAAAGCAAAATCATACCAGGCACCGCAATACACACATGTAATCCTAGTTACTCAGGCTAAGATGGGAAAGTTGCACGTTCGAGTCCAGCCTGGACAGTTCAGTGAGACCCTGTCTCCAAATAAAATTTAAAAAGGGCTGAGGATATGGCTCGCTTGCTAGCATGCACAAGTTGCTGAAGAAAGAAAGGAGAGCAAGAAAATTCATTCTGTACTATTTCAAAGAACAGGTTGTTTCAGGTGAAAAGAGCCGTGGGTAGTGATTAGGACAGAATCCCGCCTCTGCGAGTTGAGTTCTGCCTAACTTTGGGCTCATCACTTCCGCTTTCGAGGTTGCTGCTTTCTGGTCATATGGTGGATGGTTTGGACAAGATGCTTGGCCGGCTGGCAGGAAGGCGAGGCTGGGCTTCCTGCAGCTCCCCTCCCGCTGCCTGACAGGGCTTCACTGTGCCACTCAGATCACAGCTGCTACTGCTCCCTTTGCAGCCAATAGCACCACAGAAACACCCCCTGCACTGTAACCCACCTCTGCCCTCCTTTGGGCCCAGGGCTCCCAGATTACCATTGTCCTGGCAGGAAGTCAGGGCCCAGAATAGAAAGCCCTGGGGGAAACGGATATGTCTTTCTGGGCTCCCCAGCATCCAGAGACCATCCTGACCTCACTGGCTGTGGCAGGCTTCTCCCAGCCAGCTCCCCAGGCCCTGAGGCGTAAATTATTTTCTCCCTGTGTTGGTGTCTTAGAGACTCTAAGCTTTGGTCTTACAGCTGCTCCAAAAGGTGCTGGCAGGTCGGTTTGTCTCTGGGGGCTTCCTGTCAAAGGGCTCATGGCTGCTTCCCTCCCCAGCCAGCCCTGTAACACCCAGACTGTCAACTCTAGGTGGGCCACAGCGTGGCTTCTGGCCACACGGCTCTGCCTGTCTCAGGATGACAATTGGCGCCTGGTATCCTCAGGAGACCCCTCAGGACCCCACCTCCCTCACGTTATAAGTCTGGGCCCCACTATCTTCCTCTCATTGCCACAAAAATCCTAATGTTTCTGAGCACTTTGTGTTCTCATAAATAGGCATGGATCTGGTAGAAAAATCAAGCCCTAAAAATACCTTCCCAGTCTCCATGAAACACTGGCCTGAGAGCTTACAGGGCACCTGACACTCCTCGAACCCTCTTGCCTTTCAGGCAGGCCTGCTTGCATTATTGGCCCCAGGAGAAGGCAACCTCCACCCTGCCATTGTCACCTCCCCCAGCCTTAGGAGGAGGCTTGGGACCTTCCCCGAACACATAACCTAAAGACGCCTTATGAAGGTGGGGAGCTCCACGGTAGCACACTTATCTAAAGTGTTTGAGGTCCTGGGTTCCATCCCCAGTACCAAAAAGAAAAAAAAAATACAGATTTACAACTTAGTGAAATTTTTACATGCAATGTTAATGTGGAATGTAAGGAAAGATATTAACCCAGCAAAATTGTGCATGCCTGTAATCCCAGCTCTTCAGGAAGCAGGAGGGGCAGCCTGGGCAACAGAGGGAGACGCTTCTCAAAATAAAAATAGTAATACAGAGTTGGCAATGTAGCTCCGTGGTACAGTGCTCCCGAATTTCATCACAAGGGCCACAAAAGCAAAGTTAAAACATCTCTGTGCAGCCATACAAGAAACATCACATCGGAAGACTTGCCCACCCCGTTCCACCTCCCTCCTAAGGCGGCTCCAGGCCTACTGTGTGCTGCTCATTCCCTAGCTTTTCCTTCCAAGCCAGTGTCTTTGCATTTACATCAGTAGTGGTGGCTGCCTCTCATGAGCACTTCAGGCTTTGAGGGTGACACTCAGGAACATGGGGCCCTGCAGGCTCCGGAGGGTCAAGGAAGTGCCTCCTAGGTGGCTGGCTGCCCAGCCTCTGCAGAGTGGCCAAGTGACTGCCTGGTCCATGGAGGTGCCAGGTGACGAGGGGAGAGGGGTACCCACCAGGTCCGGGGCGGTGTGAGTGCTGCTGGAGCAGCAAAGTCAATCAGCTCCTCATCGGGGGCCCTCTTTCTGGGTGGGGGTGCTCCTCCATGTGCCTGCTGTGTGGCCTACAACTGTGTACCTCGCTGTCCCCCCGACATGAGTGTGAAAATGCTTAGTCAGCTCTACATGGTAACAACTATCTTTTTCTTTTTTAGGGTTCCCAAACTTTTAGTTTGTCAAATAATTTAAAAACCAAAAGCACCACTTGCTTTCCTGATACTATTGTAAAAGGGTATAACCTGTAGGATGGTGGTAATTTCGGAAGGAAAAACTGTCTTTATCAGTTGTTTTGTTTTGGTAGCAGGAATCGAACTCAGGGATTCACGCTGTGCCGCTGAGCTAGGCTGCTTTCAGTCTGTCTTGCTGTCTTTCAGTCTTTCAGCTGACAGCATGTGATTGGCCACAATGTTTGTCACATACCTTGAGGGTATCATGGGTCATCACTGACCATGTTGAGGAGGAAAGGACAATGCGAGGCTGCTGTACCACATGGGACAATGTAACACTGCCCACTGTTTCTGCAGACCACAGGCTTTGAGCAGAAGCCTCAGAGGTCCAAGCTTGGGGAGCAGCCATGGGGGAGGGCAGCCAGGGGCAGTGAGGGGCTGTAAACCTTTCCCTGCCAGTAAAACATCTCTTCTCAGGTGAGCAGACAGGCAAACTGTCAGCTGGCAAGATGATTTCCCTGATAAAATGCCTGTGTTCTTAATCTCCCAGCCTCCCAGTGACAGCCTGGTGCTGGGTTAAATCATTTTCTCTCCTGCCCTGATGTCTAGAAAATCTCCCTGAGCCTACTGGCCCAGCTTGATTGGCATTCTTCTGAGCCTTTAGCCTCTTTGATCCTTGCCCTGAATTAGTCCCTCGATTCTGCATCTCCCTGTTTTGAATATTGGGCTCTTTCCAGGCAACACTGCACACATCATGGGTCAAGGCTGAGCAGATCCCTCTGAAAGACATGTCACCTGCCATCCTGAGGGAGAGCCCTGGCCCTCTCTCCAAGGGGCACAGCTGTGCAACGCCATGGTTTGGATCTCAAATACCCTTCCCCAGCCCTGCCATTGCCCCTGTGTGCCAGGCTTAGTCACCAGCCTGTGGTGCTATCAGGAGGTGATGGGGCCTTCAGGAGGGGGTGGCCTACTGGGAGGAAACTGGTCACTGGGGCGTGCCCTGGAAAGGGACCATAGGACCTGGCCTCTTCCTTGCTCTTTGCTTCCCTGCCACCATGAGGTGAGCAGCTCTGCTTCACCACATCCTGCCTCATCTTATGCCCTGAAACAAAGCAGCCAAGCCAGCAGACTGAAATCTCTGAAACAGCAAATCAAAACAAACCTTTCCTCCTTTTAAATCGACCATCTCAGGTATTTTGTCATAGGACAGAAAACTGACTGACGCAGTCACCATGCACAGCACATGAGACAGTGCATCCTTTCCTGCTCCCACCAGGTCCATCTTCATAACGGTTGACCCACTGACTCTAATGAAATGCGGTGTGTATGAGGCGGCTGGCCACAGATGCTGCTTCTGAGGGTTACCCAGTCACCTCCAAGTTTGTAGACTCTGGATCTCATCTGATTTCTGATTTCTCCCTCTCTGCTCTTGAAAAGCTAACTTCTATTTTCCCAGCATGGGGTTGACCTCAGAGCTTTGCAGATGCCATCCAAGGACTCTACCACTCAGCTATACCCCCAACCCCAGAAAGTCTAACTGGAAGACAGATAATACTTACTGAGTCTTTGTGACAAGCCAGACCCCTTTCTCACCATCACCTTATTTAAAACATCCTGGCAGGCTTGCCCCATAGATGGAACATGTGTAATTGTCCCGTTGGACAGCTTGTCCCATCCCACCACATAACACATTCAAATCAGAGCTGCCCAGCAGCAAGACACACAAACTACAGCCCCATGGTGAATGTGTTAATCCTCCTAAAGACTCTAAGAGGTAAGTGCTATTGTTATCTTTCCTTTATGGATTCATAAACTGAGCATTAGAAAGCTTAAGTAATTTAACCGAGGTGACAGAGTTCCTAAGTGACCCAGCCAGGACTCTAACCAGGAATTGAATCATGAGAGGCTGTGCTCTCACCTACTCCACCTTACAGTGCTTTCTTGAAGTCTGCTTGAATTCATCTTCTACTCCAAGCCTCTTCTCTACCCTCTCCTCTCTTTCTGTCCCTTTCCTGCCTAAAAGGAAATCCACAAAACCTACCTAGGCTATTCTTTTGCCCTCTGCAAGAAAAGAAGACTTTTTTAGTGATCAGTGAACATGAATGTTCCATTTGCTAGGATTATTTCTCATTATGAATTATAGATCTAGGTTAATAAAATACATCAGTCTCTTATGTTTTTGGTAAGTTAGTTCCCCAGGGTAACCTAATTGACTTTCCAAGCCTCCAAAGTTCATGGGGACACATCAAGACATCACCAATCTGTGTGAGTGGTGGCATCTAGAGGGGAGGTGATCAAGGTGGCATAGTCAGATAGAACCTCTGTTAGCTTCTGCCTCTGTGCCCTTTGACAAAGGAGGTCAAAGGTGTCTTTGTAAAATTTCCCTTGTGCCATACAAGCAGAGTTTTAACAGTAGGCAGAACAAAAAAACCACCCGCCCTGTGCCCTAGGCTGTCCTCTGCCTGCACTGCAGAACCCCATTAACCTGCACCTTTGTCTGCCCCACTCTGGTCCCTGCAGGGCATGCCCAGCCCTGGCAAAGGCAGGGGGGCTGTGCACCTCTCAGGGCATTTTGAGGAAACCAAGGGCTAGAGATGGGTGGTACCTTCCCTAAGTGCAGTGACGAAAGTACCTTCTTCCTGGTGCACTGCCCAGTGGGGGAAGGTGGACAAGGCATTCCCTGCCTGGCCGTGGCTCCTACATATCCAGCTTCTAAGTTAACGGAACTTTTTTCTTCCTGTCCACTCTTTTCTCCACAGGAGACAGCAACATACTCCAGGTTTTGCCACAGACAACTGTCTTTCTTGTTGTTTTTAAATAATTGTCACAAAAGAAATCTTAGATCTCTTCTTTCTGAAGCCATTCCAAGGCTCTCAAAGGTAATAAATTCTCTAAGAATGCCTGCGTGGATTAAATCACTCATTATAGATATTTTCCTTTTTTTCCTCTTCTTCATTCAATGAAACATTTAAAATGTAAATAATTTTGCATTTTGTCATAGATAGACTTATGGAAATTATAAATTATTTTCCTAATCAGGTTTTTGCCTAAAGGATAAGTGAATGTATAAACAGGCTTTCTGAACAGAAGACAAAAGCACAGGAAATCCTGGGGTTAGAAAAATCTGTAGGGCTGCAAAGAGGGGACACTGTTCCTAGGAATGAAAAAAAAGAATATACAACCGATCCAAACAAGAAGTTTTTAGTAAATAAAACACAAATAGGTTTAGCGAGTGCCAGTTGGGCAGAAAGCACTAGACATTCCTTGTGGGACCTTTCATTTTGTTGTTCTGTTCACTTACGTTTATTTTCTTTAACTAATGAAGCCTAGAATCTTTTTTACCTGCTCCTAAAAGTACTCTTGATCATTGCTCCCCTCAACTTGTCCGGTCCGATACATTTACCTAATCCCTCGTGGATGGCTCTGGGCGCTGCTGCCTGTCTTCCCTAGAGAAGTAGGAAATGTCCTGGGCTTCCCAACAAGGGCTGGCCCCACCTCTGAGTTCTCTGCACAACTGAATGGAGACGTCTGTAGGTGGAAGCGGAGGCTGCAGGGGTCAGTGGTTAGGTGAGATGGCCTCTGGAAAGGTTGGGTGCTGGACAAACCCCCAGGGAGGCGGTGGTGGCGGGAGCGTGGTGCTCTCCCCCGTCAGGGAGCAGGGCAGGTTTTCCTGCTGCTGAGGCGCAGAGCGACTCCTGGAGCAGGTACCCCTTGCAGAAAAGTGCAGCCCAGCTGCTGAGAGCTAAACGGTATCGATTGAGAATTTAATTGCCCCATAATCACTCAGTACACACTGGCTGGTCCGATGATCAAGCTCCAGGTCCATCCTGGCCAGCAGATGGATGTTCTGCCCACACTAAGGAAGAAAAATGCAGGGCTCTCCCTCACTGCTGCTCTTGGAAACTCGTCCCAGCCAAGCCCCAGCCTCCCTGCAGACCCCGCTTTTCTCCTGGGGGCAGATGAGAAGCCCGGGTGTGCCCGGGCAATGTGGGGCCCAGGAGGGACAGGGCTGTGGCTCTCTAAACTGACAGAGCATATGAGGTAGGAAATGTAGGCTACAACAAATTTTTATGGTGGGAACATGTAAAACTCAATGCACAGAAAAGTAAAGCACCGGAAGCTTGCACACTCAGATATGAACAGTAATTAATTCTATATGATTTGATTCCATTATTTTCCTCTTCATATCTGTGGTTTACGTATTTTCAACAACTAGCACGCATAACTCACAATCAGAAGAAACAGATGCTATTTAAATCAAATGAAATGGCTAGAAGAATTTCTGCAAAAACCCTTATTAAAACCTCCCAGCAGCAGCGCCGGGGGAAGGGGTTAAGTTTTGGAGCCAGTCTTGATTCCAGCTCCAGATCGGGACAGCAGTGGTTCCTTTGCCAGGGTCCTCAGCGCCCCTCTATCCCAGATTCCTCATCTGTACATGGGCATCACCTCTCTCTCACAGCCTGTGTGGCAGCGTCCCTGGCATGTGCAGTACCTATCAATTTCTCTTCTGTCCTGGAGTAAGCGTGGAGTGAGTGAGAAAGAAGAGCAAGTATCAGAAGGAAGGGGGTCGCTCTGGGCCGCTGGGGCTCACAGCAGCCCCAGCATTCCGTGCTCTCTTCCCGCGCGGCCCCAGACTGGGAGCTGCGCTGCTCCCTCCCCTGCCCCGCCCATGTCCTGCCACTGCCTCCCATTACTCTAGTAGAAGCCAATCTTCCTCCTCCTCTCAGCCCCATTACTACCCACAGAGACAAATGCACTGCCATTCTGCAATTCTGCTCCACCTGGGAGGCAGCTGGCCAGCTCCAGGGTCATTGTTCCCAATGTCACTGAGAACCTAAAAGCGAGGGCGCCAGTGGGATCCAAGGAGGACTGTAATTATAAGCCTATTCAGCTCCCTAGAATAAAGCCTGCCATTAGCTAACAGCAGGGAGGGTCAACATGAGATCTCCAGCTTCCAGGAAGAAAGATCCTGACCTCACCTCCCCACCTGAGGGCCAGTTACCCTGGCAGGCATGGGTGTGATTGCCCAGGTCTGTGGGGGGATCCAGGGGCAGGATAATCCTGCCTGGTCATCCAGTCTTAGCCCTTCATCGACTCACAGCTGATCCATTGTATGCGACTCCCTGAGCCACCACCTCCACAGACAGCAGAAGCTTCCAGATCCCCACCTCCCAGGTCTTCACACTCTGGCCACACTGCTGACTGGCAGGTTCCTCTGCAGGTGGCTGGGGAAGGTCCCAGCCCCCAGCAAGGCCATCCTAACCTCCAGGGCTGAGGTATCTATGTCTCTTTAGGAGCTGATCAGTGTTTCAGGCCCCAGGGTCTCTGAGAGACAGCTGAGTTTCCTCTGGATGAGGGTTGGCTGGGATAAAACAGCTGATCAGGTAGGTAAGCTGCTGCCACAGCCCTCAGAGACTCAGGAAAGAAACACCTGCTCAGGCGGGCAGCCTGGGGGGCCAGGACGGGGCAGACACAGTGCACGCTCACTCATGCTAACCTGGCCTCAGCCAGTACAGAGGCAGGCAGGGAACTCCCACGGCTGGCTGCAGCCACACACCAAAGACCCAGAGTTCAGACTGATTGAATTTGGGTTCCCTACTGGGGTTGCCTATGGAGATGGCTGATTGACTTATTCCTGAAAGTCCTCAAAGGAGGCCATAACTGAGCCAGAGGTGGGCCAGTAGGGAGGGGTAGGGCTGGCCTCACCGCGCCAGAGGGACCCAGAGGGCTCTGTGCCCACTCTCCTGTGCCGGGGCCCCAACCTAGGCTTTGACCTGAGGACTTGCTCCCAGATGACTCCCTGGGAAGTATGGCCATCCTCTCTAGAGGTGGACGTCGGGTGGGAAGGGGTCGTGGAAAGACTGGGAGCAGGGATATTGAGGGTCTGGGGGGAGAATTTAGGATGGAGTTCCCCGGGAGGCCCAGAACAGACAGACCGATTGACACATGCCCTGCTGGGCTATGCAAAGACCTCCTCCCAAAGAAGCCAGGACACAGACATCAGACAAAGACAGACAGACAAGCAGGCTCTAGAAAACTACAAACCACACGGACAGACAGGGTGACTTGGAACAACAGGAACTAGAGACAAGCTACAGCTGAAGCTCTGGGCGTCTTGGAGGCCAGTTTCTCTGCCCCACAGATGGTCATAACGGGCAGCGTTTACAAGCCCCTCCATGAACATTATAGATCGCACTTCCCACCTTCCTCCCTCCAATCTCCCGCCCCCTCCTCAGTGCAAGGTATCTAGACAGATGGCCGACAGTCAGGGAACTAAGGTAATGGATTTCTTGGCATCCACCCCACACCTTGGAACACCGCTGGTCCTTGGGAGCCTTGACCCCATGAGGGCCTCTCCCCTCAGCCCTCCCTTGCCCCTTCATAACTTACCTTCTCAGATGCTGCAGGGGTGCAGCGACTCCTCCCACCCCTTCCCACCCGGACCAGGGCTGCATGCAGACGGAGGAGAGCTGATGTGTGGAGGAGCGTGAGGGGCGGGAAGGAGACAGAGGCAGGAGCAGGTTAGACCCAAGGAAGACACTTGTCACCTGTCCCTGGCAGGCCGGGGCTTCCCGAGCGTGAGTTACCCAACATCACCACAGCCATCTTGGTTAGCGTACATCAGACGCTCACTGACGTGAGCTGAAGTGATAGGGTGGGAGGCAAACTTCTTTCCTGTCAAGGAAGGCCATGTTTAGGAAGGAGACTCAGGCTCTGTGTCACAGGAAGGAGCCGGGCCCTTCCGCCTCCTCCTCGCTTGTCACCTTTGATGTTTCCAGGAGATCTACTCTTCCTTTTCCTCTTGTACTATTTCACTATTCCATTTCCTCCATTCTTCTAATTTCTAGGTGAGTCGTTTTCAATCTGGGGGTAACTTAATGTGACCCTAGATAGGGGATTCCCAAGGCTGCAAAGGGGCCTTACTTGTCTCTGGTCCCTGGGCCTGGCCCACAACTTGGCACAAAGATCACTCCAAGGATCAACACAGCACCGGACCAGCCACAGGGAGGTCCCACCCCTCCTTGGCCAGGGACTTCAGGACCCCCAAGGTGTGTCCCCATGGTCTCTGCCTCAGAGCCCCGCCTCCTTCTCTGGCCTCTGCTGATTTCCCCTCAAGGGAAGTCAAGTACCAATGCCCTCCAGGACTGCGTTTCTGTGCCCCTAGTTAATGACCACCACCTCTGATAACTGTCTAGGTATTTTCTAAGAACTAAAGGGGAAAATATCATAGCACAGCCAAATCTTAAACATGAAAATAGGGCACACTGGGAGCTGTGCCTCAAGTTTTAAGTGTAGGCATTGCTATTTCCTGTGTGACACAGACAGGTCCTGAGTTTCTGGACCTGCGACTTTCTCTCATATAAGATGAGGATGATGACCTGCCTGGTCCGAGTTCACGGAGCAGCCGAAGGTCATGTGACTACGAGTAACCGCTGCTTTCTAGACAGACCAACCCCTGCTCTACAGATGAGGAAATCTAAGGCTGCAGAGTTACACAAATTGCCTCAATTCTTTCTCACATCAAGGGGCTGAGGAGAGAGCCCATTTTCGGCCAGAATCCAAATGAGGGAAAGAACAAGTTAAGAAAAAAGAAATGTGAGGCAAAAAATGTAGGAAAAAAGAGAACAAACGACAGAGAATAGATGAGAATGGCAGGACAAGGACTTCACGTGGAAGAGGAAGAGGAAAAGTGGGGACACACAGGGCAAGACACAGAGGGGGCACCAAGAGTAGGCTGTGGCATGGAAGAAAGAGGCTGCAAGGAAAGAGACGGGAGGAGGAATGACCCGGAAGGACAAGGACACCAAGCCCTGCCTGTCAACAACCCCTGCCAGCCAGAGCTGGGAAACCCTCAGAATTAAGCCAGTCACTCTGGCTTCTCCATAGAAGGAGAAAGTTAGGAAGAAAAATCTAAAACTTTGCTGTAAGGGGAGGGTCAGAAGATCGAGTGTCCACTGAGCTCAAACACTCTGCCATGTGACATGCGTGTTATCAGATTCGTGTCCCTTGGTGTTTATCAAAATTATATTTTATACCAGTCCCTTAGAAGGAAGAAGTATGGGTTTGGGATTTGAGTGACAGGGCACGATGACCTTAAATGTTAGGAAAGGGTCATCTGGGCCCTGAGGAAGGAGGGAGGGGGATGATGAGGTTGGGCACGTGCAGTGGTATGGCCGCAGATGAGGGGAAGGAGAAAAACAAACGAACTCACACCGGACTCCAGGGGAGCCCCAGGAGTTGTGTTAGGAGAGGAGGGAAGGTCGTGGGAGAAAGTGGGGAGGAAGGGCCCCGGGTCCCACCTCTGAGAAGCCAGGTCAGAGCAGGCAGGCTTCTGCTCGGCGTCAGCAGCTGGACAGCAGAACTGGTGCAGCACGGTCTCATTCCTGTAGGCAGAACAGAGAAGGTCAGAAGCGGTGAACCAGACTGGGCAGCTCTACCCTGTGCTGAGACACTTTTTCTCACCCCTGCTATCTGTTCTCTGCCACCTGAGTCCCTGTGGACATGGGTGACCAATACTGCTGCAGTGAAGTGCACGACATTGGACGAGTCTTTTCCAATCATCTTTAGGCCAAGTTTAAATGCCACCTCCTGTAGGGAGCTTCCATGGCCAGCCCAGGCTCCCTGCTTCTAGACCCCCATCGCTGTAGGGAGGGTTTACCATCTGTCCTGCTCTATCTCTTCTCTTAGCTCCTTATGATGCTGTTCCCTGCTAAGGTCCTGCAAGATCTGCATGCACCAAACATCTTCAAATTTATTGCAAAGACACAAAGCATTCAGATGGAGACTTTCATCCTGCCAGTCGAGACTCCAAGGCATGGTATTTGATGAAGGCTTGGTTTGATATAAAAGAGGAAGCCAGTCCTGCAGCTGGCCAGTGTTATGATACATAGTTCAATTTTTTTGAGTCTCAATTTATTTACTGTTGAAGTCACAGAGTTGAACTAGAGAAGTGATTATTGACACTGACTGCATATTTGAATCACTAGATTTTTAAAAATATCACTCTCTGGGTTCTACCCCCAGGGACTCTAAATCATATGATCTGGTAGGATCCAGGGTACCAAGACTTTTTATAAATTTCTAGGTGATTTAAAAGGAAACAGTATGGTTTCTGTCCAGATGTCCCCCCAAAGCTTCATGCAGTCATGAGAGGAATGCCTTTTAAAGGCAGCTGAATCTAAAGTTTGTGATTGATTCATTGTCTAGAGCTGGGATTATGGGTAGGAGTGCCACATCCACCCTAGGTTAGGTAACCTGCAAACAATATAAGGGACAGAAGGTCTTTTCTCTTGTTCCTTCCTGTTTGCTCGTGTTGCTTTTGCTGTCTTCCGCTGTCATAAACTGATACTCCTCTTCTATGCCCCACTCCCTGGAGCCAGCTGATTATGAACTGACACCTCCATAGGCTTCGAGCTAAATAAACCTTTCCTTCCTTAATTTTGGGTATCAGATATTTTATCTCAGCAACAGGAGAAAAATAACCAACACAGATAGCCAGGATCCAGAGGCACTAGACTAGATTTCCAAGGTTGCTCCTCGCTCTTAAATGCCGTAATTCTGAGACCCATACTGAGCCAACCTGGTGGTGAATACTGCAGCCATCACTGGATGAAGCTGTACTGATCTATCACCTGCTCTGTCTTTCTAATGGGTCCCCATCCTGGGCTTTATGGAGCCAGAGAAGTTCAGAACTGGGAAGTCTCCAGAGACTATAGGAAAGGAATCTTCTAAATTTGTCCAAACCAAACTTTACTAGAAGCCCATTTAGTGAAATAACATATCCAGAATAGCTTCATGGTTGGGAAATTGGAAGTCTACAGTCTCTTCCCAGGTATCACAGCCTTGATTTTGCTAGCTACTTCCTTGGCCCATTTTGGGAGCTACTAGATTCTGAGATTAATAGACTGAAAATTCTGAGTTTAGCTATCCTCGTAGTAAGTAATATTGGCACCTACATTAATTTGACAAAAATAGATGCCAAGAGAGTATATGTCTAAATGAGAAAAAAATTCAGAAGAAGACAGGGATATAACTTTTGAGTTTGGAAGATTAAAAAAAAAATAACCAGAAAAGTGCAAAGTCATTGATATATATAGATATATCTATATATTTATATATACATTTATCTATATCTATATCTATATATGGATATGTATCTATGTATCTATATCTATATAGAAAACATTTTGTATTGAAAAACAGTGCATGCCTGTAATCTCAGTACTCAGGAGGCAGGAGGATTACTGTGAGTTCAAAGCCAGCCTACACTACATAGTAAGACCCTATATTAAAAAAATGATAGACTAGGAAACTATATTTGCACCAAATATGATGGAAGGCAGGTTAGTTAATACTTTTTTCCACTTTGAGCCCTAATATGCTGCTTAGACAATGACAAACCCGCAGGAGAAAAATAAGCAGATTGTGAATAGCTGTTGACAGAGAAGGAAAGTCAAAGAGCTAATAAACATGCAGAAAGGTGTCCCACATTACCAGTTTATGCAAATTAAAGTAGCACTGAGATGCTATTATTCACTCATCAGACTGGCAAACATTAAAAAGACTGCTAAATACAAGTGTTGGTGAGGCTCTGGGGAGAGAATTACTCCGAGGCACTACCTGTATAGATGTGAATTTTTACCATTTTGTTTGGGAATTAAAAAGGAAATATGATTCCTGAACCAAAAGTTCTATTTCTGGGATTTTACTGGTTCATAAATTATTTATTCAATTATTTAGGGCAGCGTTGTTTTAGTGGTGGAAGGGGACAGCCAGAGCAATCTGGGTCACCATCTACCACAGAATGATTGAATAAATGTTTGATCTCCACACCTTGGAATCATGTACCTTTCAACAAGAACCAGTTAGCATTGCATCTCTTAGCCTGGATGGATTTCCACAATATATGGCTAAATGAAAAAAGCAATTTGCAGAGAACTATATATATCATCATCCTAGTTTTGTAAAACAAACGTGACACCTCTCTCCAAATGCGTATTTTATACATGTATCTATATGAATGCACTGTATTTCATGAGTGCAAACTAAGTCTGAACTCTGACTACCCTAGCTGGTTGAGAATAGGAACAAAAGAGAGTGGAGGTAGGGAAAGGAAAATAGTGGTTGATGTAATGGTAACTGAAAATGTTTCTTATTTATCATATCACTTTTAATCTTGATGGCCAGACTGACTAGATTAAAACTCTTAGAGAGATGACTAGATTGTGAAGTGGTGGGTAATCTCATGTGTGGGTGAATCCAAAGTTGCATGGGTGGCTAGGAGGTGGCGTCTACGCGGAGGAAGCAAGTCATGGGGGGCGACCTTGAGTACGGTGTCTGATTTCCGGCCCTTTTCTCTTGGGCTCTTGCCCTGACCCTTGCTTTGTAGAAACCATGACTTCAGCAGCTTTCTTCTGCCCTGTGCTTCTGCCATGATGCCTGTACTGTGGAGCCAGCCAACCATAGAATGAAACCTCTGACACTGGGAGCAAAATAAGCCTTTCCTCCTTTAAACTGTGTGTGTTAAATATTTTGGTCACAGTGACAAGAACCTGAATGATATATATTGTACATATATCCTCTTATTGTAAATAAACCTGAATGTACCTAGAGGACTCAAAAGTGTCAGAAATCATTACAAATACTGATGTGGCTTCAGGATGTTATCATGAAAAAAATGGTTTTCATTGAGGTCTTGCAATGAGCTGCATCCAGCCCTTTTAATCTTTTATTTTGAGACAACGTCTCACGGGGTTTCCCAGGTTGGCTATGAACTGCGATCAGTTCGCTTCAGCCTCCTGAATAGCTGGAATTACAGGTATGTACCACTGTGTTCAGCTAATAAGCAATTTTTGTGACAAATTGTTGTTAAGGGGTAGATTATTGAATATAAATTGTATGTAATCTATAGAACATGAGTTAAAAGTTAACACAACTAATATAAAATTTTAAAGAGGCAAGGTCTAGGGATGCAGCTCAGGGGTACAGCACGTGCCAGGCCTGTGTTCTATTCCCGGCACTGCAGAAAATATAAATAAATAAATACTACAGAAAGTAAAACTCCGGAAATAACAATGATCCATTATTTTACAAATGAAAAAACAGGCCCAGAGTGAAACACACTGCTTAAAGTTGTCCCCTGGTTAGTCCCTGATCAGTTTTCCAGCCTTCTCACTCCCTTCCCATTGCTCCAGAGTTCCTGGGGCAAATCAGAGCCTTGGAGAACTTCCCGGAACGAGAAGGTCTTGTGGAGGCATCCAGAGCTTTCTGGTCTGAAGAGAAGGAAAAAGAAGAGACAGGGCAGGACCTGGATGGCTCGAGGGAGAGGACGGGGGAGCCAGGGTGTAGATAGAGCCTTTGGTATGGTTATCTGCATCTCCAGTTCCAAGTCACCAGCTGTGCCTGTGCCAGAGCAGGTTTGGGGTTCCTGACAAAAGCTACCAAGAGGACAGCAAAGACACAGAGCTTGTCCCGCAGTCACAGCGTTGACAGCTCAGGATGTACAACCACCAGATACCATCACTTGCTGGCACAGCAGTGCCTGGAGGATGCCGTTCTGGCCTTGAGATCCTTTCTCAGAGGCTTCCTCTCAAGCCACCCAGGCCTAGAGTGCTGCCCCCAAGGAATGCCAGGGTCCTCACTGTTTGGTTGCATCAGAATAAGCAATGAATGGCACAGCCTGAGTGTACCTGAACTTGTGCACCCCAAACTAAGACTGGCAGTGCTCTCGGGGTGCAGTATTTGTTGGGGTTTCTGCAAGTAAGCTCCTTTGCAAAGTCTAGCTGAGGAGGAGGCTCATTTGCCAAGTCTTCCCCTATAGCTCCTCCTGTACCCACTTCCCAGAGCCCCATCTCAGCAGGGGACTCCCAGGTGGCCCTCCTCGCCTTTCCCTACAGTTCAGCCCAGGCTGAATTGCAGATACTGCTCTACCTGCCTCTGACTGACCCCCTGTCCAAGGCCGTGGTCCAAATCCATTGTCGGAACATTATCTTCAACTTCATGGGTGTCCCTTCCCTCTGCCCAAAGGAGATCTCAAAGAGAAGGAGCCAAAGAATTCCTTCCCATTAATAATAAAACTGGAGCCATGATGAAAAAGTTACCCTCTCTCTGGGTGTTCTTCTCCAAAATGCATAACAATGGCCTCATAGTGAGAAAACCAGCAGACAATGCAGGTTCCAAAAGCACTCTGCAAAATACCTGGCTGTCACTCCGAAAAACTATTAAGGTCACGAAAACTGCAAAGAGACAGAGGTTTTCACGGACCAGAGGAGACTGAAGCAATACAGTGACTATCACATGATATCCTGAACAGATGGGACTGGGGCAGGAAAGAGGACAATAGTGGGAAACCAGCGACATACAAACAAGGTCTGAGCTTCGGTTGATAGAGACAAGATAGATGGATAGTGTCATGGTTTATGTTGGTGTTTGCATTGTGCATTTGTGATTGGTTCATTGTCTAGCGGTTGGATTGGGGGTGTGAGTACTATACTGGCCTAGGGGTGGAGCCAGGATGTAATGGAATGGCAAGAAGAAGGTGTGTCTCACTCTCTCTCTTACTGTTTCTGCCTTGCTGTTTGTAGCCGCCATGGACTGTGGCCCCCGCCATAACACCTTGCCTTGGAGCCAACTAAGTATGGACTGAAACCTCCAAAATCTGTAAGAAATAAACCTTTCCTTTCCCCACTTTGGTCATCAGGTATTTTGTCTTAGTGATGAGTAAAAAGTAACCAAGACAGACAGGTAGGTAGATAGGCATGATAGATAGATAGATAAATAGATAGATAGATAGATAGATAGATAGATAGATAGATAGATAGATAGATGATAAAATGGGACGGGAGATACTAATGACTGTGTCTTAGTACTTCCTAGTGTTTACCATGTGACATGTCCAGTCCTGACCACTTTTCACAGAGTAACTTATTAATTCTCTCAAAGCCTCAGCACCCAGAAACATCACTTTGCAGGTGAGAAAGCCAAGGTATAGTGAGTCTCTAACCACTGATGAAAAACTCCAGCACTCATGTAATTACCTTGCTTCTCATGACAACTCCTTCTGGCAGGTGCTATCAGCCCCTGTTTGTATCAGTGAGGAAGCCAAGGCTCAGAGGAGGTAAGTGCCAGCCCAGGTCACACAGCCATGCTATAGCAAAGCTGAATCTCAGGCAGGTTGGTTGTAAGGATCATGCCCATGGCTCTTCTGCATGAGGTTTCCAGCCAGTGGGCTTCACTTCCTCACCAGGCTTGGCTCAGTGCATTGCCAAGCCCCTGTGTGAAGCCGGAGAGGGGTCATGCTGGAAGTGGGCAGATGGCTCATGGCTTCATTTGCTCTCTCTGCCAGCAGCTTATCCTGGTGCTGTGCTCCAGCTTCTGTGAACCCCTTGTCTGTACAACATGGCCCTTCCTCTCTCTGCCTTCCTCTCCTCCATCCTCCCCCGGGAGCCACACCATAGCACATGGACTCCAGAGGCTAGGAAGATGTGGAGGGACAGTAGGCCAGAGACGGGGTCTCTGGAATGCTGAATGGGCCCATCTGTGTGTGAGGTCAGTGCTCTGAGGGCAGCCTACCTCCATCCACAGAACAAGAGGAAGCCTTCCTCAGTCTCAGCCGCCACCTACACCAGCTAAACTTGGGGATTGATGCCAGGAGCTCCAATGGATCACAACCCTTGTCTGTGTTCATTCAAGTCTCTGGTCTTTCAAAGCTTCAGTTTTCTCCTCAGTCAGACTACGATAATGGCAACATCTGTACCCCGCAGGGCTTTTAAGGGGAGCAGACACCACAGTGACTGTAAAGGTGCATGAGAGAGGCAAAGGCCAGACAAATGAACCTTTATTCATTCACTTTCCTGACCCAGCTATTTCCTTTCATCAATTCAAATGATAGAAAGAAAAGAAGAATACTGTCTTCTACCAGTGATGCTTCCTGTATTTTTAAAGTCAACCAGTGCTGCCTTTCGCAAGCACCCAGAGGCAGAAAACGTCCCCTGGACACAGCAAGAGCCAGCCATTCTCAGAACCTGCTGCCCACACGTGTGTCTGTACCTGATTCCTCCCCACAGGGCATTCGCCTTTGACTGTGATGGAAACGGAGGCCTAGCACAGGCTGAAGGTCCCTAAGATGCTGGGTGCTTAAGTAGAGACCCAAGATTTACTGCTCTTGTGGCCACTGGGTAAGGGGGAATGGTGCTTGGAGGCCCTAGAGTTCAACTGCCACACTTTGAGGTGGGGAACACAGGACTGTTAAGGGGTACACAGGAATGTTAAGGCAGGCCTTGGAATCATGCAGCTTCCAGTCCGCTCCACAGCAGGAGCCTGGCAGTGGCTTCTCAGAGTCATTGTGTCACATGATTTCCATGGTGCCATTCAGTGTAGAATGTGGGCTGTGGCTCCAGGAATGCAGGAACTGAAAGGGACAGAGATTGGCAGCAGAATGGTCTCCTCTAGAGAAAGGACCATGGTCACTCTCAGGCTTCAGCTCTTGAAATTCCAAGTGATGGAAGTCAGTGGTGTCCAGGTCAAAAGCTTTTCACTTGGACTCTTAATTGTAGGGTCCATGACTTGAGGCAGAATTTAGTTCTCCATGGCTGTAGCAATCCTGCGTCTCCCAACTTGATGGATATCTACGGGCAGCCAGATTGTGGACAAATATGGAAAAACTTAAGTATGAAGCAGCCTCTAAAATGAGGGTTTTCGCTGGTTGCACATCCCTAGTTTGCTGTGAGGCTTGGCGGGAAAGAGCTTGGAAAACTCAGGGAGACGGAGGAGCTGAGTGAGAGACTATGTTCCTGGGCCAGTGATGAACAGCTGGCTAGAGGAGCTTTTAGGGATCACCCAATCAAGACGGGAGCATAGGCCTGCAGAGAATCAGTGCAGACCTAAAGGAAGAGGCGGCTGAGGCTGACTCAGGAAAGGACTCCATGTCTTAAAGAACTAGTGAGTGAAAAGAACGTGACCAGGAGAAACCAGGGAGCCAAAGTCAGCTGGAAGAAGGGACAGGCGGTGCAGTCAGGAGCTCATAAAGTCTTTTACCAGCACCAGCCCCAAAACTTAGGGTGACTATGCATCTATATTCAATTTGAAATTCTAATTTCTACTGCATGGCCATTAAAATAGCTGAGTGGTTTAGAAAAACTGATGATGTGTACAGAACTGTGGTGGGCATTGGGCAGCCGTTAGGAAAGGGGACTCCCAGCAGGAGAATAAAGGAGGAAAAGCCAAGAATTCCAGGGGCAGCTCTGAAGGAGGACTGTTCACTCGCCTCTTTGCAAGATGAAGACAGGGGACTTAATTCCTGGCTCCCTCTTTTGGAAGGAAAGACCCAGGGGATCTCTGAGAAGGAGCTGTCCTGAGCTCTAGAGAAAGGAAGAAATCATAAAACCAAAGAAAGGGAGAAATTATAAAGCCATTTCCAGTCATCTCTCCTCATCCCACCCCCACTACCACCACCCTTACTAGTTCTGGTAAAGCCTAAAGTCTCGGTTTCTTTTTTCCCACTTTCTCTTAATTTTCTCAACTTCTCCAAGATGCAGTCTCCATCTAAACATGATGAATAGGCTGAAAAGCTACCTTTATTTTCTCAGAAGCAGCTACCATTTTGAGGGATGTGGGAGGTGACATAGCCAAAACCACTTTGAAAAACAACACAACTTGTAGGATTTACATTATGTGCCTTCAAGACATGAACTAGGCTGCCTTAATTAAGGAAGTGTAACACTGGGAGAGGCGAGTGTGTAGCTCAGTATAGAGCACGTACGTAGCATGCACGAGGCCCTGAGTTTAATCCTCAGCAATGAAAAAAACTGAACTGACATTCACCAAAGAAAAATTAGTAACAAAAAATGAGCACATGAGATGACACTCAACATCATTAATCATCAGGGAAACACAAATTAAAGTCATAGTGAAGTAAAATCACAACCTAACAGAATGACTAAAGTTTCAGTCTGACAGTACCAAGTGCTGATATGGGTTCACAGCCCCTAGAACACTCACACAGTTGTGATTGGAACGCAACATTGCTGTAACACTTTAGAAAGCAAGTCTGGTGGTTTCTTAGAAAGTTAAACGCATTCTTACCATATGTCTCTGCAATTATGTACCTAGGTATTTACCCCAGATACATAAAAACACGTAATAATATAAGACTATTTACAACAGTCAATGATCACAGTAGAAAGTAGTCTTCCACCATTGAAATGTTGATTGTCTGTTCATACATGAACAAATTGTAGTATACAATGAACTGTATTCTATTCAGCAATAAAAAAGGAACTAGCTTCCATGTCCCCAGTGGATAAACCTTAAAAGCATGATACTAAAGGAAGGAATCTAGATGAAGAAGTCTACACACACCGTGTGATTCTGTTTAAATGATATTCTAGAAAAAAACTAAAACTATGCTGACACAGTAAGTCGCAGCAAGGTGGGAGAGAAAGGATTAAAAGCAAAAGGGAACCAGCAGTCACTTGTGGTAATGGAAATGTTTCATATCTTGATTGAGACAGAAGTTATGCAACTGTGCACATTTGTCAGAGCTCATTAAACTAGACACTTAAAATGGGTGAATTTATTGTATGCGATTTTATCTTAACATTACCTATTTTAAAACGAATAAGACCAAAATCTTTTTCTTTTCCTTCTCACTTCCTATTACTTTAAGAGGCTTTAGAATCATTTTTAACTTCCTACCACCCATTGGGCCTGATCATCTCATTAACCCTTTTCCAAGCTGCAGAAAATGACAATGTGTTTTCCTTCTCTCCGCTGCTAGATTGCATTTCAGAGAGCAGATGGCTCATCACTGAGCCAAAGGAACGCAGGGGGCCGGAAACGGGGGCAATGAGAAAAGCGGGGTGGGGGTTGGGGGCTGGTTAAATGGGGGAGACATGGGCCTAACAGGGGACTGAGAGGCCCTGATGGAGACAGCTCTGAGCCGAAGGTAAAGAGCCAGTCCCACTCTGCGGCTCACCCTCGGGAACCTCAGGTCTGGAGACTGAGGCTCTGACCCTTGCCTTGTTCAGCTTCTGAGTTGTTGGGGGTTCAGTGGCTGTGAATGTGAAACCACATGGGGAGAAGCATAATAAACTCTGTGCAGATGTAAAATCTTACAATGACTAGTACTGATGTTATTAGTCAGTGCCACTGAGGAACTCAACTAGCACAGTTTACTTTGCAAACACACTCCTGCCGGGTTACCCTCTTGACCATCTCCTCTGGGCCACCTGCCGGCCCCTTCCCACTTCCAGGTTGGATTCCTTATGCTGTGTGACACTGCCCAGCCTTCCACAGAAAGATAGACAGAGCTCAAGAAGGCAAGTGATTATAGCTGTCCCAGCAGCCTGGGGTGCACAGCGACATTGGCCTACTGGCCTCCATGACAGATTTCATCCAGCCAGGCTCAGTGTTCCACCCCAGCATGCCAGAGGCTGTTATCTCCACACGATGGTCCCACTGGCCAGCACTTGTTGTGCTTCCACACTCTGCTCACTCTCCTTTGGGCAGCTGGGCAGTTCTTCTAGCCCTGCCCCACCACCAAAGAAAAGGAGGATGTTCATACGAAGAAGAGGAGGGAGTGTTTGCATTTTCTAGTATGTTCCAAAGACCTCCAGAACCCCAGCAATTTCTCTATGGATGACATTTTGGTCAAGAGGAAAGTAGAGTTTGGTCAAGTAATGAAGGTCTGATTCGGTCTGTTTTATGTGTTTGGGATGCCCATTAGGTATAACTTTGAAAAACCTCCTTCTACAAAAGTATGATAAAGCATTCTAACCCAAAGGCCTCTACTGGTAACTACTAAATGTAGCCTACCTTATCCAGTGCTCCCATATTAAGAGAGGAGCTATCTATCATCCGCTATGCAGTGACCTAGGCCTCTTTCTTCTTGTCTATAGGAAGCCTCCTTGAGTAATGTTTTCTACTGACCCTGTACCAACCTTGACTCAATCATAACACAGTGTTAATAATCATCTTAACACATTTTGCGTCAGGATAACAAAATTCCTTATGCTGGATGGTACTGAAAGAAAACAGGTTTATTTGGATCCCGATTCCAGTGGCTAGGATCCCTGGCTATATCCAAACATGGTGAGTGACCTCACGTGGCAGGAGTGTATTGGAAAGATCACACATGATGAGGGAGGGAACAACAGAGCTCGGAAGGCCAAACTAAGCCAAACTGCTCTCACAGAAACTAATCTCGGCTGGGAACTAATCCATTCCTCTGAGACGAGCACTAATCCCTTCATGTCTCTATTGCCTCCCACCAGTTTCCACCCCTTAAAGGTCCCACTAGTTTTTAGTACTGTTATATCGGGAGCCAAGCTTCAACGTGAGTTTTGACAGAGACAAACAACATCCAAACCATAGCAATAACAGAACTTCTTTGAGGGCTATCTAAGGACGAAATGAGTTAAAACTTGCAAAGGAGTTACAATTTAGGTTAATCATGGGCTGTTATCAATATGTCTCAAGATTTCAGGCCACCTTTGCCTCCTTCCTTTTTATTTATTTATTTATTTATTTTTGTCTTTTTCTTTTTCTTTTTTATTGGTACCAGGGATTGAACTCACGACTGCCTGCTTGCAAGGCAGGCGCTTATGCCGCTGAGCTAAATCCCCAGCCCCTCTTCCCTTTTATTTTGATGAAGAGGTCTTCACCTCCTTGGCCCATTCCATCCTCTCTTCTTCCAATGTCCTATATATTTTTCCACAGAGCCTAGCAGAACTTTCTCCAGGGGAAAGAGGCCCCAGTGGCCACATGTCTGCCAAATCTAAGGGGACTTCTCTGTTCCAAAGTGACTAAACGTTCCTACCTAGTCACTGCCAAAACTTGCTTGTTGAAATGTCTGCTTACTTGACTTGTAAAGAAGTGGCTTGCCCTGGTTGGCCTGGTGGAAATAAGAGGAAACCAACCACTATGTGGGAGGAAGAGCCAGCAGCCCCATGGAGAGTCTTGTGTGGAAGGGAGCCAACAATCAATGTCAACCTGCCAACCCTTTGATGACCATCCCAAAACTGAGTGTGCCAGCCTTAGTCAAGCCTCTCTAAAATGCCCTGTCCAAACTGCATATTTCTTAGTCAAACAGATACTTAATTGTCTTTTGAGTTTAGGTTCCTTTTATAACACCAAGTTTGAGAATAGTTAGCTGGCATGCATATTGTGGTTGTTTGCGTCTTGGTCTAGAAAAGTTGCACATGGAACCATGAATAGGCTGATGAAAAAATTTTATGGAAGCCTCTTTCCAAACCATAGGAGGCAGCACGGTTTCCAGGAAAGCCAGGAGGACAGGATTGGAGAAGACCTTCAATAGGCCTTGTCTGCCCACTCTAAGGGCTACAGAGCCACAGGCAGATTATCTGATCTTTGCCAGCTTCAGCATCAACTGTCCAGAGGAGATTGTCAAAGAAATGACCTCATTAAGCTGTCATGAATATCAAGCAGAATAACCCAGGTCATGCTAGCATAATACCTAGCACACGGCAGGTATGAAAGAAAACGCCTTACCTGAGAGCCTGGGCAGTCTAGAATTCAGAATTTGTCTTTGTCACTTGCAATTCAAGTTTGACCTGCCTGGATCTCAGTTATCTGCCCTGTTACTAGGATATTATGTGATAATAACATTACTGCAAAGGGTGATCATGATGGCTGAGTGAGCTGATGCATTTAATGTGCTTAGCACATCCCCGGCCCAATCAGCCCTTACCGACTCCAGACTCAATTATGTCCCCCATCCATGAGGCTACGCACTTCAAAGTTTCACCACAATGCTGTGGGGTTGGCAGAGCCTGGATCCATAGCCCTGCTTTACACTAAGGGTAATGAAAGCCTCAGCCAGATATTCCAGGCTCCTCCAAACTCCAGATACTCAGACTCTGCCCCGCCTGCAGGGCCCAGTGCCAGACATGTCTCCTGCAGAGTCTTCCCTGGTTTGTTTTGTGTCCATCTCTGCACTGCTGGCCTTCAGTTCTGCCTGGGCTAGAAGCACTCACCTCTAAACTTCTTTAGCGGCATCCCTGACTCACCAACAGGAAGGATATCAAGTATTCCATGCTGGGTCACTGATAGAGACATGCATGTCCTATCTCCCTAGATTAGAATGAACTTTCTAGAGCCACTCATGAGACCGATTCCTGTTTGTGCCCAGTGTAGGACCCCACCTGGCACATAACATTTAGCAGACACTGTTTTATGGCTTGGTTGAGTGTGGAGAAAGATGGGGATTTAGTCATCAACGTACATGAAATGTGCATATAAATCCAAACAAATACACAAGGCCATGTCTCAGAAGTGCAGTCCTGCTCACTGTGACCATCACACGCTCAAGGTAATATGTAAGTAATCTTCACCCATCACCCACTGTAATCTTCATTTGTAGATGAGAACTCTCAGCGAGAACAAGACACTTGCTGGGTGTCACACAGCCTTAGCCTCAACCTGGCAATCTGGAGAGCTAAGCTCAGAACAGGAAACCCAGTCTGAAACTCGAGTGTACCGGGAGCCCCCAGTCTGATCTTCCTCCCAGGCTTCCCAACTCAGTCCAGACCCATTACTAAGAAGGTCTCCTTTTGTCCTCTAGCTTTGGACTGCCCTCTCTCCAACTGCCCAGCAAGTCCAGGGCCAGTCAGTTGCCCAACTCAAAGCCTGGTTGTCGAAACCCCATCAGACTTTGTAGGGGGCCAGGAGGATTCTCAGTGCCAAGCCAGGCACACAGCATCACCACAGACTCGTTCTGCTGCTCCATCTTGCCAACATCCTACACAAAAGACTTCTCTATTACCTGGCTGACTTGAGACGACAGATCGAGGCTTTCAGGTTCAGGCCAGCCCCAGAAGTTACTTTGCACCAAGTCCTACTGCTCAGCGCCAGAGAACCACACCTCCATCAGGCCGTGAAACCACCCTCAGTCCATCGTGGTATGCGCTGCTTTTTCAGGAACAGTGAAGGCGAGTCCTTGCCAGTTATCATGACTGCGTTTGTGCCAAATTTCTGACTTACAAGGCAATTTGAATGCCCAAAGAAGAGTCTTGTGGATAATAATATAGCCATAATATTATAATAATTAGTAATGTGAGACAGTATTAATTCTAGACAATATTAATAATAGAATAACAATTATTCTATTAATGGCACTTGAAGCAATGGGAAACTAAGGCTGAGAGGTTGGATGACTTCCTGAGAAGTCACAGCTAAGATCTGAGCCCCACATCCCTTTACCTCTGGTACTCACTCTCACTACACCTTTCCACCTCAAAAATCTGCAGGAAGATGGCTCTGGATTGTGAATGCAAGACCTCCCAGCCCCGACTCTGCTCACCACAGAAGTATCTGTTTTCTTCTAGGGACTCGGCTAAGTTCTGACACTCAGCATACTTATATACACCTGCATGGGTATGCAAAGATATGTACACATAAGCATACACACACATGGCCCATGGTGCCCAACATATCTATGCACGCATTCCCTGTACATCTGCCTCATTTCATCTACATGTTCAGAGCTCTCACAGAGGGATACACAGATCCTAAATACACTCTCAATCTTGCATTCTATATCGTTTCCTGAATCTATGCACACACAACACTGTACACAGATTTAGGAACATGCACATGCATACACACTTACATATTTAGATACATATCTATGCATATTCCTATTCTCACATACACTACTGCATATGCATGCAAGTGGATGTGTGTACATGGAGCTGGGGCTAAGGATGGTTTGTCCCTTATGAGCCCTCCTGACCTGTGAGCCATGGAAGGATTCAATGTCCTATTGCAACCTGCAAACCATCCAGCCTGTGGCTACACGTGGGACACTGCAGCAGGCCTCTAGCCCAGTCTCGCCTGGTGTAATAGGGATGAGTGGCCAAGGGCCAAGTTCAGAATTGCAACAACAGAACAACCCCAGTTGGGAAGGGTGCCACCAGCCTTTTTGTCTCTGAACATTGGTTTGTGTCCCAGGTTAGGCTTAGCCTGAGGGAAGCATTTCCCACCTGGCAAGGGACTGCCCTTTAGGAGAAATAGTTTTGTGAGGGTAAAACAGGGTGCCACTTGATGTCACTCTTGAAAACAGCAGCTCAGTTCTGTGACTCTGGTTGGTCACCTGAACTCAGTGACTACTTCTGTGAAGCAGGGGTAATGATGCCTTCCTAGCAGGTGTGTATGGATGCTTAAGATCATAAATGTGCATACATGCCTAGGACATAGCAGAAATTAAGTATGTAGATGTTATGAGAAAGGTAAATGAATGAGTACGCATGGAAGAACTGTGAGCTGCATGTACTCTCCTGTGTCTGCCCCTTTGGACTCCGTAGCTGTTTCCCATGGTGGGGGGCATTGTTCTCCTGCTCAAGGTTTCCAGACATTGACTTTCTGGAATCCTCCATCCACAAACTCTTCCAGACAGCCCTGTCCAACCCTGCTTCCTCTCCCATCTCTTGGTATCTTTTTCTTGCTCCCCTCTGGCCACCCTTTCCTTCTTGTATTGTTTTAACTGCTTTTCTTCCAGCCCCAGGGCCTTTTCATGGAATGCTATGCTACCTCAGAGAAGGTCATTTGTTCCACTTCACACACAGGAACTGGGCCTGGCAGTGGGTGCTGAGCCTCCCTAACTGTTTTATTTAATCTCTCTGCTAAAATGATACCTCCTGAGGGAGGAAAGGTCTATCAAAACAACCCTGTCCTGTCCTTACCTTTCTCCTAATTCTCATGAATTTAGATTACATGTGTGCGGTTTTACTGCCTAGTATTCATCTTTTCCTCCTGACTGTGAGCTCCAGGGAGGCAGTTCTGTCTGATCAGCTCACAGTGAATTTCCAGTGCCTACAGCAGAGGCTGGCATGTAAGAGGCACTCAACAAATACTTGCTAAATGAATGTACATGTGTAACTTTTGCCCTTAAGGAAGCTAAACAAAATTTTCCATCGCTAACAAAAACACCCAGCTTCCTCTTTCTGCTTTCCTTTCTCTTGTGAAGCAGTACATCACATCTGAGTTTTCCCCAGCCTCAACTAGCCTAATTGCGGAGAGTGTTGGCACAAGTGTTTGCACATGTGTTGATAAATGAGTGTGTTTGTTCTGATCTTTTCTAATGGTTTTTTAAGCAGGAAACTGCATCAAAATCCCCTGTGAGTGTCATTTAAAGCACACTTGGCTACGCTCCTTCCCTCTACCTATTCAGGCTGGGACAGTACAGCTGCAAAAGACACCCCTGGGGAAACTCACATGCAGATGACCTCAGACCAGCGCCTGAAGACCGGGGAGTATTCTGCTAAGAGGACTGAATGCCCAGGTTTGAACTGGACGAATAGTCTTATGTGGCCTTGAATGTAAGGTGGAGTTTAGCTCATAAAGTTTTACTAGGACATATTGAAAGAAGATTTGTCAAACACAACACAGTGCGTAGTCTACAGTAAATTCATGGGGCACATTTCCCACACGTTTAAAGTAATTAAATGATTAGTTTCCTGTAGGAATTGTTCATTTCCCTGCAGTGCTCAGGATATGACCCTTTCTGTGGTGGATGGTCGGTACGTGGAGTCAGCTAACATGCTATAATTTTCCTCTTTTAAAGAATAATCCTCTGTCTTAATCTCCTTCCTCCCTAACCTGTTGCTTCATTTTTTATCCCTTTTCATTATAAAACTTATAAGTTTTCTACCCTCGTTTTCTGCAGTTACTCTCAATTCCATTATCTTTTACATTTTTTTAAATTAGAAAAACCGCAAACATACCTTTTACTAATCTACCAACGCTGTTGTTGGAATATTTAAATTTTTTTAAACATTAGTGCATGCCTGTGAGACATAATTATTACATTTATCTTGGCAAACTGCATCTTGATCATTTTTACTCCCCATCCCCGCCTTCCGCTGACCCCTTTTTTTTATCTCACAGACTCTGCCTCCGTTTCCTACCATCTCCCCTTTATTTTGCTTTTTGTTATTTGTATTTTGAGTAACCAAGTGATATTAAAACTATGGTGTCTGATTTATTATACTTAATATTATATTCTTCAGATCTAACTATTTCCTACAAATGACTCAAATTTTGCTTCTTTATGCACAGTTTGCTGGAGTGTTTTAATGCAAACTCTAGAAATTTCATTTCACCCAGAATGTATCCCTAACAGGTAAGAACCTTTAAGAAACATAATAGCAGTATCATTATTGCACCTACCTAAATTAACAGTAATTTTCTAATCTCAGCTAATGCCTCAGCTGTGTTCAAACTTCCCTGATTGCCTTAAAACTGTCTTTCCAGTTGCTTCAGTTGAATCAGGACCTAATCAAGGTCCACACATTACGTTTCATTGGTTTGTCTCTTACGCCCCTTCTTTCCCCTTGTCTTAAACCCACACTAATCAAGCTTCTACTCACATTGCTTCACCCAGACTCTGCTTTTCAAGGTCAGCAATTACCTGGATGTTGCTGAAGCCAATGGGCAATGCTTTTTCATCCAAAGGAGCGTGTTAGCAGCGTTTGATTCTTGTGGCTCAAACCCTCCTCCTGGAAGCCATGGTTGCTAGTACACCTGGGGCTTCTCAGAGCTTTTCTCCTCCCCTTGTGGCTGCTCCTACCCTCCTCCTGGCATTAACCCTCTCGGTAGTAGCCTCTGTGCCTGATCTCCTTTGTCTTGTCACTCCTGGGTGATGTCACATCTCAGGACTTAAAAACCATCTGAATTTCTATCTCCAGTTATCCCAAACGCCCTGTCTGTGTCTCCACTCCAATGAGTACTGGGCATCTCAAACTTAACTGTCAAAATCTCAGCCACCCAGATTCCCCATCTCATCCTTCTGATGATCTTGGCCCACACCCTGGACTCTACCCCAGTCCATCTTTCCATTACACATTAATCCTTCTTGAAGTACAGCTTCCCAAAGTTTACCACCACTTCACCACGACGGTGCTGTCTCATCCCAGCTACTTCTGTCTGCCTGGATTTTGCACCAGCTTCTATCCCCACTACCCTCTTCCTTTCTTCGTCCGTCTGCTCTCAACTCAAACTCAACTCAGTGTCCAAAGTTCCTTTTAAGCACTGTCTGCTCAAGATTAACCAGCGGTGCCCAGTTTTTCTTAAAGTTAATGCCTAACACTTCACAATAGACCTCAGTACCCACAACAAAAAATATATATATATTTTTCATCGGTACCAAGGATTGAACTCACAACCACCTGCTTGCAAGGCAGGTGCTTATGCCTCTGAGCTAAATCCCCAGTCCCCCGTAACAAAAAATATTGGAGAGTTTGGGGTGTAGCTCAGTGATAGAACATTTTTTTAGTATGTATAAAACCCTGGGATCCATTCCCAGGTAGGGAGGAAAAAAAGAAAGGAAAATAAAAAGAATTTCATGAGGAAATTGGGGATTTTTTTGTTCACTGCTATACCCTAATGCAGGGAAAAGGATCTGGCCCACAGTAAACATAATAAATATTAAGAGAACAAAGGAATACAGATGCCATGAAACTATGTACTTATGTAGAGAATGAAGCAATCCTGCACAATTGCCAGTTCATTCCTTGGATCAGTTCAGGGGGACTTCCTGAAAGAGGGGCCTTTTGTCTTGTCTTCAGCTTGTTCTGTAATACCTGACAGCTTCCTCAATCTCCACAACTGCTCCCAACAAAGGGAGCCCCAGGGCACAAAAGTGAATCAGATTTGTCTGTAATCCAAGCTACTCTGTAATCACAGGCAGAATTACAATTTTGAAGCCAGCCTTGTCAATTTAACCAGACTCTGCCTCAAAAATAATAAAAAGGTGGCAGGAGGTGGGGCTAGAGGCCTAGTTCAGTGATAAAGCGGTTGGTCAGCCTGTGTGAGGCACACTGGGTTCTGCCCCCAGGACTGTGTGCACACATAAGCTTGAACACACAGGGGCGCACATGGAAGAGCAAGCTGAGCTAGAGGCATTGGGGCTGAATCTTATTTCTTCTGTGGTCTGTCAATGTCTGAAGCATGTCTACTACTGGAGAGGCTATTTCAAATGGAGCTCCTCAGTAAAGTTTGCCTATTTCCTACATCAGTTTTTCAGAAAAACCCGAATATTGATGCAGAAACAGACTACCTAGGGCTTGCATTCCCATATTCCCAGCAGGAAGGAAAGAAGGTCATATAGAATCAGCCACAATGGGATACCTTGTAGCTATTAAAAAGAACAAGACAACTCTCTTCAGACTGAATATGGGAAGATCACTCCCATTCATTATTAGGGCAAAAAAATCAAACATCCTGGGAAGATACATAGAGCTTGCTAACCAACGTTGGGGGAGGCAGTGGACAAGTGGTTAGAAAACAGAGGTAGAGACACTTTTCATTGTAAACGCTTGCACCTTTTACTAAATCAATGTGTTATCTATTTGAAAAGAACAAAGTAAATAAAAAGACTATAACCAGATTGACAAACTGCAAGACAAGAAGATTATATGAAAAGTCCAAGCATTTTTGGTAGAAAAACAAAAGCCATAGGCACAAGGGTACAAGTAGCAGTGGCCGAAGCCAGAATCTTTCCGGTGAGAGAGCCCCAGAGCTTCAGCTGCCCTCAGGTTGGAAGGACCCCATCCCGAACCTGAGAATGCCAGCGGGTTCCCCCACCACCTGGGCGGGGCCCAGAACCACCAGAAAGGCTTCCTTGTGCCAGGGTTGGCCCAGCTACACCTCCTGGGCTGTATGCTTAATCCACGTGAAGTAGGAAGCACCAGAATTGGATGTTTTAGTTTGAGAAATGATGGCAGGGTGGTGTGCAGTGGGGGCAGAAAGGCACAGGAGGGAAGGACCGCTGTCTTCAAATATTTGAGACATTGTCAAATCAAAAGAGGGTGAAGTCCTATCTTTCAAAAGCACTTCCTGGCCAGTTGTTACCACTGGCAGGGTCCTCAGACAACAGCACTCATTATGCTCGTGACTTGATTTGGCATTCCCTCTAACTGTGACAGCGATCCCACGAGATTGGCACCATCTCTCAGTTTATACATGAGACACTAAAGGCTGCCCCTGCTCAGGATCAAGCTGTTAAATGACAAAAGAAAGGGTCAAACCCGAGCCACATTCACAGATACTGTACCATGCTCAATTGTAGGTTGAGCCAGAAGATCGCTTGAAATTCTAGGACTGTAACTCCGCAAAATACAAATATAAATAAGGGGAAGCCAAGAAGAGGCTAGGATTCTTTTGGATCTAAGAAGACCAGGACAGGTGGAATCTGAATGCACAAGGATCCACTCCATCCAGCCTGGGCCAGAGCCTTGCAAGGCAAGGAGCATGAGCTGACGCTGGGTCCAGCCAGCAGGGGGGTCTCCCAGGGTCAGGGAGCTGGAGCAACCACTGCTGAGCGCGACCCAGTATGCAGCCGGCTACGCCCGGGGTGGGGGGGGGGGAGGACCCGGGTGGCGCGGGGGGCGGCCTGGGGAGGACGCGCCTGGACACGGTGGGTGGGCGGCTGGGGGCGCGCCTGGCAGAGTCGGGACAGGCCGCGGCGGTTAGCAAGCCGCGGGTACCGGCCAGTCGCTTGAGCTGGGTACTGCGAGGGCGGGAGCCTGGGCCCTCGGGAGCCAGGTCCGGGCGCCGGAGTGGGGGGCTGCGGGCCTCCGAGAGCCGGAGCGCACAGGTGCGGGCTGGCGTTTCCTGGGAGTGACTCAGCACGGCGTGGGCGCGCAGTTTCCCCGCGCGGGGGGCCCGCCCCCGCGGTGCGCGGGGCTGGGAGCGGTGCGTGGGCCGGGAGATCCCAGCCCGCCCGCCGGCGGCTCGCCAGCCCGCCCGCGCCCCGAGATGCGACTCCGCGCCCTCCCCAGCCGCCAGGCCCGGAGCGCGGCCGGCGGAGGAAGGGCTTCCCCGGGCTGCGGAGCAGCGGGGTGGCCGGGGCGCAGCGGCCAGGAGGGGGCAGCGCGTGGAGCCCGCTGCCCCGGATTTTACACTGTCTTGGCCTGAGCGGGCCCAGTGGAAATTTCCGGGGTAGTTAGCCCTTGAAGCCTCAGAGAGATTCGCTGCAGCTCGCCCCAGGGCCCAAGGGGTCTGCCACTGTTTTTCGTTTTTCTTTTGTTTTTTTCTGAAAGGCAGGATGAATTCAGAATCTTCCCCCAGCCGCCACCCCACCCCCGCTTCCTTTTGGTGGCTGTGGCGTGGAGAAGCCATTTTCACGTGTAAGCTGCACCCTTCCTCCGACAGCGACCCCTGGGAGCTTTGCTTCCCCAGACTTGGTGAGCTGCGGGTAGAAGGGGCAAGGAGAAAAATGATCGTCCTTACTGGGCAGCAGGGGAAATAAAGGAAAGGAAATGAGGGAGAATCTGGACTAAGCTGTACTTGGAGTTCTGTGAGGGAGGAGAGCACAGAAATACTGGCTGCTGGATCTGAGTCTCCCAGCTTGCAAAGAGCATGCTGCCAGCCCGGTACCTCTGCCTGCTCAGAAGCCCCCTTGGCTTTCCCTACTAGGCTGTGACGGAGTTGAGCCCAAGAGCATCAAAGCAGTCCAGTGAACTCCCCTTTGGAAGCATCCAGAGTATATTTGTGAAACCAGGCTCTGTACAGGGAAGACTGAAGCTAGACCCAAGCGAGAAATTCCCAACTGCTTGCAGGGTTTTTGTTTCTGTTGTTTTAAAATAATCATTATGTTAAACTGACATATTGAATGAAAATTGTTGTAGATTGGAATCATTCATCAAGGAAGAAATTGTGGAATTCCCCTGCCTCTGTGACTGGGAAAGGAGGGCAATCCTGATTGGAGGCAGTCAGAAGGCTGGTGACCTGGCATGTCCGAAGCCGAGAGAGGCGATTGGCACTGGGCCCTGGCCACAGCTAGCCAAGGGAGGCTGCGGGGAAATCACTTTCCTGATTGCTGTGCATCAAGCTGCTCTGTACCTGAGCTTGCAAAGATTGTACCTCAACAGAGAGTTCCAGATACACAGCCGTACAGCTGCTGCACCTGTCCACTGTCTGAGCAGCCTTCGTTCAGGGGCTTACTCTGGTCTCCTGCGTGCTGCAGGCATAGTGGGCTATAGTGGAGGCACTGGAGACTAGAGGGGAGATCCAGGAGGAACAGGTGAGCCAAGGGAGATGAAGTGTTCTTGGCAGAACAGGGAGAAGTCGTTCAGAGCCCAGGGAGCTCACACCCGCTGTTGCTGGCAGAGGTAAGGAAAGCCATGCTAAGCTGTGCCGAGACTTGTGCGGGCTGTGGTGTGGGGTGGCTGTTATCTCTCTAGGCTAGGCCAGCAACACTCAGCCTCATAGACACACCCACAGCAGTGGCGCCCACCACCTTCCCATTAGGATCCTGACATTTCCATGAACAGAATAGATCCGGCTTACTAAAAAAAAATGGGATTAAGGCCTGGAGCAGGTGTTGGTGTTGGCTCTTTCTGTGTCTCTCAGGCCTAATCATGTGCTCAAAACCCAGTCTTCTTCCCTCATTCTGGGGATCCAGCCTAGGGCCTCGAGAATGCTAGGCAAGTGCTCTGTTATGGAGCCACCCCATGGCCCTTCTCTGTCCCACCAGGAAAAAGGCCTCTTTTCTCTTCGCCCCTATGGACTCATTGCCCATTGCTTATTCAGCCTCATGTAAAGTTATGTGCATGTGACTGAGATGAAAGGCTCTGGAAGGTTTTCCCATACTTAATGTACCTCCTAGGCAGGGGGGTTGGTTGAAGATGGGGGGCAGAGAGAGAGGAGGACTCTCCTCGCTCATGAATGGGAGTGAGGTGGGTTGCATTAGCTGGAATGAACAGTCGCATTCCCCATCAGTGCCTTAGTGGCCTGGAGACCTGAGCCTTCAAATCTTCTTTACGCCCACACATAGCTGCAGGGAAGTATGCCCCAACACTTGGGCCCAAGCAATCCCACTCCTGTGGAGTTCTCCTTCTACCCAGCTCTTCCTCCAACCCCTCCTCCCTGCATTCAACAATCCATGAGCCTGCCTGGGCCCCACTGCCCAAGAGTTTGCTTAATCAAGATTTATGAGCCACCTAGTGAGGTGCTAGATTTTGCTCTCCTCTCCCATCCTCTTCATGCTCATAGGACGCCAACCTCTAATGCTTGCTGATCCTTCCTGCCTACATTCACCACTCCATGGCAAGCCCCAACTGAGTCATGGGGCAGCCAGAACATTTCAGGATCCTCTACAAGCACTAAACACCAAGATGCTCCTTCACTTCTTTTCTGGTGACTTTCTCACATGACGAAGCTCAATGGGGACGTGTTTCTCCTATATGGTCTAAATAATAACTTTTCCAAGTCAACGTGGAGTACCCTGTGCCCTTCCCTTTCTCACCAAAGCCAAACAAGGCCATTCCAACTCTTCGCAAATTTAGTGGAAAAGATGCATTTAGACTCCCAGAAGTCTCTCTTCTGAGCCTCCAGCTCCCACTGAGCCTCCCGGCTTGGCCTTTAGTCAGCCAGTGTGGCTACGCACCACACCTGCCCTGGGAAGCTGCTCAAATAAATTCTTTTATGCTTCAGTGTGAAAGACTGATCAAGTACAGATTCTACAGAGAAGACATTCTGGAAGGCAGAGGTACCTCCCTGGGTCCTCGAACTTCAGTAACTAGCTGTAGGCGTTGCCTTGCACGTCATAGGGTTTTCATCATCATGAAACATCAGGAACATGGTATGAAGAGTTAATAGAATCCAAGCTCTAAACCTACCAGTCTCTAGTCTGGAAGCACTAGTTGCTTCCCCCTTGGACCTTGTTTTCTCAGGTGGCGAATGAGAAGTTTGGGTCAGGTGGGTTAAAGAGTCCCCCAGAGCCTTGGGCAGGTTGCCTGCAGGCCCTGTTCACAGCAGCCTGCGAGGGGAGGAGAGGCACCACTCAGCACACCGCCGGCCTCACAGTTACATAAGCCTCCTACATTCATTGTTCAAGCAGAAAAGCAACAGCAAACAGCCCATCCCCCACCCCACCCAAGTCAGCATCCCAGTGTGCATGTACACACGTGCACGCACGCACACTCATGCACACACACACCCCCATCTTTATTTATGGTGCTCTCACAGTGCAACCACCAGGGAAAGAATTTTAGAAACCCATTTTCTTTTGTTTTCTTTTTCCTAGAACATATCTCTTTCAAGAAAAGTCTTTAAGAAAAAATTCTTTCGCTCTCTAGGCTGGATCAAAGCAGTCTCCTCTCCCCTACCCTTCTGTGCACTCGGAAACCCCCCAGCAAATCAGGCCTCTTCTTTTCTCTGTCCCTCCTGCTGTACCCTCCAGCCTTTTGCCCTCAGGGTGCTACAAAAAACAGATCTACTTTCCGTCCCCACGAAGAGAAATGGAGTCAGCTTTTTTGCCTCGGAAGTTGGGAGTACTTCTCAGGTTCAAACTCCTCTCTCTTCTGCCCATTTTGTCTTTGGCAGGTCAGTATACCTTTTCCTAGAAGAGACTATAGTGTCCCAATTTAGGAAATGGCAGAGGTCCTTATCACCAAGGGGCCTTAGGTGATAACTCGGGTCCTTTTAAGGTCTCAAGAGAAGTGCAAAAATCTTAAAATGCAACAGAAGTGATATCAGCTGGGCTTTGAGAAGCAGTTTCATAGCTTTCTGACTGTAAGTTATAGACCACTAGCAGGCAGTGAGTGGATTTGTCCTGCTTACTTGCTTTTTGTCAGAGTAAGCTCAACCTTCATGTACCTGGAATAGCTCGGATGCCCACTGTCCAGAGATGGAGAAGTAGATGAGGAAAGGCACATGTGGAAAGGTGGCCCAGTGGAACAGAAAGAGATCTGAACCAGGATTCCTGCTGTCGCTTGTCTGACATCAGATGCAGCTCCTGTATTTTCTGTGTCACAATTCCTTTATATGCAAAGATACTATAATGTTTTGGGCACTTACTCTGTGCTTGAAACAGTGCTAAACAAGTGATATTATCTAAGGTTTGAATTTTTAAGGTATTGTAATTCTTCATTTCATGTGTTTAAAAAATATTGGCTGAAAGAAAGGAAATAATGAATGGAAGGTCCTCCGACTGGGAGAGGGTGACACAGAATTCCTGCATACCCAGCGTTCCCATCCTCAACACCCTAGATCAGAACATTCCGTGAATCCGTGGCTTCCTGAAGCTCCTTGCAGCTAGAAAATCAAACTTCACTCTCACTTTAACGCTTGGTTCCCTTCCTTTGGTTAATGCCCTCATTGCCTGAAGGGAGGACAACCGTGTCTTAAGTCTATGGAAACAAGAAACCTTTCACAGCTCATGTGGGAACCTGCTTTTCCAGAGCAGAGGAGGAAGTCACTGCAGTGGCCTGAGCTGTGAAAACCTTGCCAGATGACTGGATGCTTGGGAATATGCCAAGTGCAGTGCCAGTGTTCCTGGGGACTCTCACTAAGAAACCCCTTACTAAGCTGCCACTGCTCTGTGACCAGAGCTACCCAAATATATTTGGATCCCAAAGGGGAAACATAATCAGCTTCCTCAACAAGGGTAATTAGTCAAAATCTTTACATGGAATTTAAACTCAAGAACTGAGTCTCTTTTCAGATGTTCATCCCAGATTGCCCCTCCTCTTTTTTCCCACTTTCCCTACCCTCTTCACCCTTCCCTGAGCCAGGGTGCCTTTTTTTTGTAGTTGACCTTTGAAACTCAGGCTGCACAGATATTTTGCTGAATCAGTAGGACCAGCTACTGCTCGTCTTGCTTGGTCCAGTGCCAAGGGGAAAATGTGCCAGGACAGCTTTGTGAGGTCTTGTGGAGTTGGCTCTGCAGGTCTAGGAAGGGCTGGAAAGTATGGAAGGAAAGTGGGCTGGAGCAAGGCACAGGGTTTCCCAGAGGCTGGGGAATGACTTCTGGAAAAATTGTGTTCTTTTTGAATGAAAAGGAGGGAAGAGCAGCAGTCTAGGTGCTCGGAGATGTATAAGACGGTAATCTTTACAAACATGCATTGTGCATCAGCTTCCAGGTATGAGCAGAAAGATACTCACTCTCCTTCCTGCTAATGAACCTTCGTATCAGGCTCATTTGCCAATTTACTGGCTAGGAGTCCTCTCTGTGGTTGGGATAGGAGAAGGGTAAGAGGCAGTTTGGGGAACATCGGACTCAGCAGTCAGGCCTTCAAAGCATGAGACTGACAAGGTCCCCATGTGCCAAGGCCTCCCTTATTCACTAACAAGTTCAGCTGGGAAGAACGGTGATAAACACATGCAAAACAGACATCTAGGGCACTGCCTCCTTTCCAGCTATCCTCGGCTCTTGCTGTTCCCTGACATGAACCTTGACTTCAGCCAAGAAAGCCTTCTTTCTGCCTCTGAATCTGATTTGTGTGCTCACCTATTTTAGCCCATACTGTTCTGGGTAGCTCTGAGAAGCCAAAATATGCTTATACCTGTTTTGATGTTTCTAGATAATGTGTCTCATAGGTGTTGAGCAAAGACTTTTTTTCCTAGCTTTTCATAGTACAGAGTACAGGATTTTTAAGAAACTGGGCACTTGATACATTTCGATGACTGATGGATGGAATTTAACACTCACTGACTAGCTTTCAGCATGAGCCATTCCTGAACTGTCACCTTCAAACAGACAACCCTAACTCAGTAACAGCAGAGATACCTGCTCCAATCTGCATCTTAGACAACTCAGGCCAAAAGACATATTCCACGGTTTTTTAGCTATTCCCACCCAGCCTTCATTCAGAATGAGACTAAGGAGCTCTGAAGGTGACTCAAGATTTATTTCATGCAGAGATGGAGGTGTAGCTTAGGGGTAGAGAGCTTGTCTAATGTGCACAAGGACTTGAGTTCAGTTCCCAGCACCCCCACCCCCCAAAAAGCCAAACTCATAATTTCTTTCTTGCTTATAAGGTGAAGGCAAAAAGGAAAGAGATGACCTAAGGTATAGCTTAAATAGAAGTGGAGGATAGCAGAAAGAAAAGACGGGAAAAAGAAGTACTCAAGAGAGGGAAGGACAGAGATAAAGGGGAAAGGAAAGGAGGAAAATATTGAGAAAAATGCTGTGAAGGAAAGACTAGAAGGGAGAACCACTAAGTCTCTGTAACCATGTCGAATCATGGGGCTTGGAGTGAAAGCTAAATTTGAAGTATAGTGCAAAGACCCCACCGACCTTCCCACAGTCATCTGCCTAAGAGTCTGGCCAAACCCTGGCATCCACAGACTTGAAATGAATGACTGAGGAGGTGGGCAGATGTGCTTAGAGAAGCAGGGTCATATTAGAGCCAGTAGCTTTAAACAAGTTCGTAGGTTTCCATGGCAAGTGGCCTTTGCCAAGTCAGATGGAGGCTTGACACCAGCCAGAAAAGTGAAAGTGGCCTTTGCCACGTCAGACGGAGGCTTGGCACCAGCCAGAAAAGTGACAATAATCTATTCTATAAATGCTGTGAGCCTTGATTTTAAAAACAAAGAGGAAGGGACTATGTTTGCTACTTTCACTAAGCAGCATAAGCCAGAGCTAACAAGATTCAGGAAGCATGCAGAGAAAGAATTTTAACCCCTGAGGGTTTTTATTCCACATATCTCTGTGCTCACCCACCTCTGCATTGTTTGATTAGCCTACTTCCAAGGCCACCCCCTCTGTGTATCTCTCACCTGGAGGAGGGACAACAGGCTGCAGATTATTGCAGATCAGCTGGTAACTGATTATTTCCTGATAATCCTAGGTTCCCCAGGGCTCCTGCTTCTTCTGGAATTGCTCAAGAAGAAGTTTGGGGATTGGGGAGAGGAGACCGAAATGTGTGGCAAAAACTGTCTAATATAGTGTCTGGCCTTTGGAATGCTTTCCCACCCTGCAGTCACCCCACTGAGCACATTCACACTGTTAATGAGGCCAGAGCAGAATGAGAAGAGAGAGGCAGTCAAATGATAGGAAGCTTTGCTGCTATCTTGTCCTCCTGCTTCAGCACGCTCCATGGAAAACTGATTCAGCAGGGAGCTCCCTGGAGAATCCAGGGCGAGGGCTGCCAGTTCTGCTCTTCTCCTCACCTCACCCTATCCACGGCCATCTCTTCCTGTGTGCTCTGTCGAGAGTTATGCACGGAAGGACAGATATCCTGAATGGGTGCCATGGGTAGACAGTAGGGTGGGACCAAACATGTAGCCGGCAGTGGTGGTTCCTCCTTGAGGTTTTACGGGGGGAAATGTGGGCTGAAGTTGGGCAAAACAGTGGGGCCGTCAATCAGGCAGGATGCAGGAGACTTCACATTCAAGGGAAGAAGGACATGGTGGGGCAGGTATGTTCCTGCTCTCTAGGTCTCTGAGTAGCAAACCTTGGGGAATAAAGGGAAAAGCTCAAGGTTCTAGAGGATGTAAGGAGCTACTGGGGTTATCAGCCTCCAAGTGCATAGCAGAGCTTTGTGGGTGAAAGTTTTTCAACAAGTCCCACTCTCTTCCACCATGCTGTTTGTTTCTTATTTTTGTTCTCCCTTGGGACACAAAAGCAGAGCAGAGGAGAAGAAAAGATAAGGAGATCACACACTATTGACTCGTGAAGCTGGATAAGAATCCAAGTGTTTCCTATGTTTCTAAATTCCCAACAGGAGCATCTGGCCAGAAGGAGCCTCCACCCGCTTTGAGGTCCATAGCAAAGTTTTTATCAAGAAGAGTTATTCAAGGTTCTTTGGGGAAACTTCATGCCTTGCCCACACAGACCCTTGAAGAGCTGCAGGGAAAGTGGGAACATAGTGAGGGAGATGGGAGCAACCAAATGTCATGACAGGGTCAGACGTAATAATTAGCAGGAAGACAAGGCTGCCTCCAGAATGCAAATAGAATGGAATAGTTCATTTACCCTGTTTGAGGAAAAGGCCATAAATATTTGGAAGAATGCTGCCTTTTGCTGATCTGTGGGCACTGTGCAAACCCCAACTTTCTGCTCTCTATGCCAGATAAGGAAAGAAAGCCATGATGCTGAGAGGCCAAATGAGCCACTGAGGGAGCTGAGGAATAAAACTGTGTCTCCTTGGGGGTTGAATCAAATGCTTTAGACCTGTCAAGCCAGATCATCCTAGATCTTCACCCCATGGCCCCCATGGTTCTGTTAAAAACTCTATGACCTAACATGCCCTGACCCACCTTTTCTAATTCCACAACATATAGCAGAAGGAAATGCAGGGTTTAGCAGGGTGATGCTAGGGAGAAAATACGTGTGTCTCCCAGACATAAAGCACATTTCAGATTGAATAAAGATGAGGTTCTTAGCACTTTCAACTTATCCATTCCTTTAGTATTGCCACTGCCAGGGCCAGGTGCTAGCCAAGTGCTGATTTCTCCAGGCCTCTTCTGCAGTTTTTCCATCACCTGTCTAATCAGAGAAGGAAAGCTGACGTGATCACAGCCTTCCCAACACACAGCACTGAGAATCCCAGCCTCTTGTCAGTTATTCTCTCTACATTCCTAGTCCATGGGCCTCATGAGTGGAGGAAAAACTTGAGGTCTGAGAATTGCTGGATGGAGGCAGTCAGCATTTCTCCTGAGACCCAATACAAGATTTCAGTTATTGCCAAATAGCCAAAGAGAAATAAGGCCGGCAGTCATTAGCCATAACAGAGATTTAAGGAGGCATTACTTCCAAATAACTACTGTTTACCAGCTATTCCCTCGTCATTTTTTCCTTTCCACAATTGCCAACGTCCCTGCTCAGACAGCCTCCGTGAGTCAGAAGGAAAAGCTACAATCAGACTGAGTTCTTGCACTCTGACTGAGTCCTCCGTGGATTTGGTGGGTTGTGTCCTGGCACCCCTCACTGCAGGGATTCGGAAGAAAGGTGCCCACTCAGGCCAAAGCAGAGTAGTCTTCCTCCGTGAGCCACTTCTGGCTTTGACTCCCACTGCACCAGTTAAAGAGCCAGCTTGTTCCTCTGGAAATGCTTTCTCCCACCTTTTATCTCCCTCTGTCTCCAGCTCCTTTTCCTTTTCACATCACTCCTGTCTTTCTGCTTTATCCTCTGCCTCCTGAATCTCCTTCTGTCCCAGTCTTACTCACTTTGGAACTACCCTCCTACCAAGGCCCTTTAAAGCTTGTAACAAGTCTCTTGGTCAGTCCTCTATCTTTTTTTCAGATCTCCTCAATTTAGACCATTTTACTACCTAAATTCCCCTCTCAAAATTTCCCTCACTTAAATCTTTCCATGTTCCTCTTTCCTTCCGTTTAGTCTTCATATCGTCTTCTCAATTTGTGCCCTCTAAACACTGCCAATTCCCACTACCCTCAGCTACTTAACACCCATTTTTCTCCTTTGCCACCAAAGATGATCTGGGTGAAAGATCTTTTGCTCCAACAATCCACAAAACCTTCTTGAACACCGATAGCATCCTCTCCTTTCCTCCACATCTCCTTGACACACTTCTACCCCAAGGCATCTTTGCACCCCTTCACTTCACAGTACCCTAGTCCTCAGACTCTTACCCGCACCCGATTTCCCCTCCTCACACCCACTTGCATCTCCTCCTCCCACCACAACGGTCCTCCTCTCCTCTTCCCCACTCACTCGGGTCTCCTGCTCAGGACGCCCTTGCCCAGGGCAGCCGAGGATTTGTGCTGAAGGAGGGCTCCGGCGGCAGCGCAACAACTCGGGGGACGCTCCTTCTCCTTGTCGGCCGCGGCCCCAAGTGTCACCCGGTGCTGGTGGGGCGACTGGGGTGGGTGAGCCCGGCCGCCGGGCCCGGATTGGGGCTGCGCGGAGAGCTGTCCGTGGTGCTGAAGCGGCGGCTGCTCGGGCGCGGGCTGCGGGGCGGCGGGCGGGAGCTGTCCGTGGTCCTGGAGCGGCTCCTGGGCCTCGATCGCGGCGCCGGCGGCGGGGGCGGCGGGAGACGCGGACGCGGGAGCCCGCTGCGGGGCCGGCGACGGGGCCACGAGCCCGGGCGGAGGCTGGGCTTGCAGCAGCTGCTGGTGCTCCCACAGGCTGCGGTTCTCGGCGCTCAGCTCGTCCAGCCGCCGCTCCAGCTCGTCGATGCGCTGGCGCTGGGTGTGGATGAGGCTCTGCTGGTTCTGCACGATGGCCGTGAGCTCCTTCAGGTAGAGCACGGCGCGCACCGGGTTCTCCAGCAGGCTCTCCATGCCGCCCGCCGCCGCTGCGCCCCGCCTGCGCCCCGGCGGCCGGCGGGAGCCCCGCAGCCCTGGCGGCCGGTGGCGGTCCTCTCCGGCGGCCCGGCCTCCCTCCCCTGCCCGCCGCCGACGCCGCGTCACTGCCACACGGACCTTCACACACGCACGAGGGGCGGGACCGCGGCGCCGGGCCCACCCACCTCCCGCCTCTGGGCCTCGGGAGGAGGCTCGGCTCCCGCTGGGCGGAGGGGGAGGGGAGGGAAGGAAGGAGGGAAGGAGGGAGGAGAGGGGAGGGGAGGGGAGGGGAGGGGAGGAAATGTGAATGGGGGTCTAGGGTGAGGGCCAAAATATGGGAAGAGGCTCCCGAGACTGATGAGATAAATGTGCAGCGGTCCTGGGAAAGTGTGGTGGCACTGGTAGGAGGGAAGCAGACAAGGAAAGAGGAGAAGGCGAGACCGGGAGACCGAGGAAGCCCGAAAGGGGCAGTGTGGACAGAGGGAGAGAGAAACGTGCCAAGGGAGAGAAAAGCCTGGACGCTGGAAAATCAAGAACACACTATGTCCCACCATTCCAGAAGCTGGCGGCCTCTGTTGAAGACTTTCTGCCTGTCCTCTTTCGTGTTCAGCAGTTTGTTCTGCTGGGGATCCCCAGGCTTTTGGGATTTAAGGGCCCCTAGAAAACGTCTGAACCTGCCGCTTCATCCAGCTATGTGGGAGCAAGGTGCAAAAACTGTTCGTGCTGCACTTTTTTGGGAATGAGATTTCAGGGCAGCTTTGGCCTGGTCTGAATTCTGAAGAGACTGTTCTGTTTGATAACTATTTAGGAAGCACAGGCTATTACAAAACCCTGGGCTAGGCAAATTGTAAAATAAAAGTGACTAAGATGGAATCTTCGGCTTGCTTCTGAATAAGTGAATGAAACAGATAATAAATAATTACCTTATCATCTGGAGACCATAAGCGGTAAGATAGATTTATCCCCAGAGTGCTGTAGAAACCACCACCAGGGGACCTGGGAAGTCTTTTTGGAAAAAGTTTACACTGTGAGAAAGGTTTTCTTGGAAGGAGGTGAGGCACAAACAAAGCTCAGAGATGTTATTCAGCAGTGACCAAACCATTCATTCCTTTCTACCATGATTGTATGTAAAACATCCACCAGATGCCCTGTAATATACTGGGATTCTTGCAGGCTACGATTAGCTGAGACCATAAGTTATACCTTCTATAATCAAGTAGCTCACAATGGAGCACCATGTAAGTGTGGCATGCATATGCGTTTTAAAAAAAGGTAAGTCAAGCTTTTTTGAGTTCTTTAAGCCATCTGCTATAGGAGTGCAGGGGAGAGAAGTTGCCCCTGACTGTGGCATCTGATGAGCATCTCACTCAAGCTGAGTCATGAAGGATGGGAAGAATTTTAACAGGCAGAACAAACAGAAAATGGCAAAGATATGCCAAGCAGTGTGGAAAATACTAAAGGAACAAGATGGAGCCCATTGGCTGCAGCTAATTTGCCAGGGAACGGAATTTTCTTTTCTACAGGTGGGACAGGAAGAAGGCAAGACTATGAATGCACTTCACACATGCTATTCCATTGTCTGAGGAGCAGGTTCATCAGGCTCCCTGCCTCCTTGCTGTTCTCCGGGGTAAGCGGATTGGTGGATGCTGGATCCAGGGAAAGTCAAGCCTGTTTGGTGCCAGACTTGAATGACCTTGTGGGAAAGAATTTGCCCTTTGCAAATAAAGAGATTTCTCTGCATTGATAATGTATTTTTATTTTAGTTTTCTCTTGTTTATTTTCTAGCAAGGTTTCCTTAATAAAGAATGAATTAAAGAAGCCTGTCCATAGCGAGGCAACAGCTGATTTGTTGTCCAAGCGTTGGACTTGTAGACACCAATATCCTTTATCCTTCCTTTTTTCCCCTTTACTCCCTCCTTTCTTCTCCATTCCTAGGGGACTGGGGACTGAACCCAGGACCTTCACAATGAGTTGCACTTCGAGCTCCCTGTCGATACTTTTTTTTTTTTTTTTTTTTTTTTTTTGTGGTGCCAGGGATCAAACTCATGACCTCGTGCTTGCCAGGCAGGTGCTTAAGCCACTGAGCTAAATCCCCAGCCCCTAGACCAATACTATTTCTACAAATGGAACAGCCTGGAGCATAATTACCCATGGGCTTGATTAAAAATGCAACAATCTGGGCCCCATATCAGTCCTGCTATACTGGCATCCCTAGAAATGGGGCCCAGGCTTTTTCGTTTTTAACTTTTTTCTTTTATTTGAAGCAATCTAAATTATTGAATTATGATTTATACACACAATGTGCACTCACTTTGAGTATGCTGTTCAATGAGCTTTGACCAATAAATCCATGTAATCACCACTATAATAAAAACTGCCATCATTGCAAAAAGCAAGTTCATGATCTTTCGCAGTCAGTTCCTCTTTCTACAACTCAAGCTAACCACCGAACTGCTTCCTGTCAGTAGATGTTAGTTTTGCCTGTTACAGAATTTAAAATTAATGGAAATCATATAGTTCATGCTTTTTACAGGTTTTTTTGCACAGCATAATGTTTTTGAGGCTTATCCATCCTGTTACAAGTATCATTAGTTTGTTCCTTCTTATTTCTGAGAGTATTCACAATAGATACACCACAATCTCTTTTTCTGGTTACCTGGTAATGGTCATTATGGTTGTTTTCTGGTTATTTTGAATAAATGCTATGATGACTAAAAAGTCTTTGTGTGGATACATGTTTTCATATGTTTTATCAAGAGTAAAAATCTAGAATTGGAATTACTAGATTGTATGATAATATGTATTTTACTTACCAAATTATTTTTCACAGCAGTTATATTATTTTTTATTTCCACTGAAACAAAAAGATGTTTCTCATTCGTACTAATATTTGGTATTGCCATCCCCTTTATATTTTATCAAGCTGATTAGGTAAGTACAGTGTATGTTTCTTCCCCTCATATGGGGATTTAAACAGGGCTTTGCACCCAGGTACAAATACAACCCTTTTTTATTTTGAGATGGAGTCTCAGTAGGTTGTCTGGGCTGGACTCAAACTTTCAATCCTCTTGTCTCAGCCTCCTAGACTGCTGGGAATACAGGTGTGCATCACCATGCCCAGCCCAATATGGTTTTAGTATTATTTTCCCGATGACTGATGGTCATGTGCTAATTGGCCATTTTCATGTCTTCTTTGCCTACTGTTTTTTTTGAAATTTTTGTTCTTTTATTGGGTTTTAAGAGTTCTTTATGTATTCTGGAAAGCAATTTTTGTCAGATCTATCAATTGCAACTATTTTCTCTCGGTGGGTTGCTTTTTCATTTTATCAGTATTGTCTTTGTATTGTCTGTGAAGAGCAAATGATTTAATTATAATGAAAAATTTACAAATTTTCTGTTGTGGTATGTGTTTTTTGTGTCTTATCAAAAACTCTTGACCAGCAGGGAATGGTGGCATACATTTGTAATTCCAGTTGTTGGGGAGCTGAGGCAGATGGGTTGCAGCTGGGGCCAACCTGGGCAACTTAGTGAGAGCCTGTCCCAAAATAAAACACACCAAGTGGCTGAGGTAGAGCGCATGCCTAGCACATGCAAGGGCCTTGGTGCAAGCCTCAGTACTGCAAATAAATAAATAAACAAATACCACTTCAAAGTCACAAACATGTTCTCCTATGTTTTCTTTGTAAATTTATAGATTTTTCTTTATGTTTAGGCCTGTGATCCATGTTCGGTTAATTTTTGTGTTTGGCACGGAGTCGGGCTTCATTTTTTCCTTAGATGTTTGACATAAAATGCCACTGAAATCATTCTAAAATGACTAACCTGAAAGTGTTTCTCAGTGGGAAGAATTTTAACCACAAATTTAGGTTCTTTGAGAGGTATAACCCTACTTGGATAGTTAACCATATTTGGATGGTGTATTTTTTTATGTGTCTGTTTTGGTAATTTGCATGTCTGATAGATAGAATGATCCCCCTGAGGTGCTCATGTCTTAGTCCCCCAAATCTATAAGTGTATTCTTTTACATGGCAAAGGAACTTTAAAGATGTGAGGAAGCTAAGGATCCTGAAATGGTTAAGGTTATCTTATTACCTGGGGTGAACCCAATATAATCGAGTCTTTACAGGAGGGATATAGGGGAGTCAGATTCAGAAAGGAGATGTGACGACAGAGGTAGAGATCCAGCCAAGCATGATGGTGCACACCTGTAATCCCAGTGCTTTGAGAGATGGACACAGTAGGATAGCATGTTTGATCCCAACCTCGGCAATTTAGGAATCTAGTAAGACTCTATCTCAAAATAAAAAGGTGGAAAAGGCTACGGATATAGCTTGTTGCAAAGGCCCTGGATTAAATTCTCACTACAAAAAAAAAAAAAAAAGAAAAGAAAAGAAATAGAGAGAGAGAGAGAGAGAGAGAGAGAGAAGAAAAAGAAGAGGAAGAGAAGAATGAGGAGGAGGGGAAGGAGAAAGGGAAGACGTGATGCTATCCAGGGCCTGCAGCTAAAGAGCGCATGTAGCTACCCTGGAGAAGCAGGGAAATGGATTCTCCCCTGGAACGTCCAGGAGAAACACAATCCAGACAATTCCTTAATTTTACCAGATAAAATTAGTTTTCAGCTTGTGTATTCTGGAGCTACAAGATAATAAGTTCACCATATTTAAGTCACAATATTTATGGTAGTTTATTCAAACAGCAATAAGAAAGTGGTGCATACCTAGAATCTCAGTATTTTGGGAAGCTGATGCCAGAGAAGAGTAAATTAAAATCCAGCCTGGGCAGGTTAGTGACTTAGTGAGAACCATCTTAAAAGAGAACAAAGGACTGGGATGTAGTTCACTGTGGATGAAGCTCCTGGTTTCAATCCACAATGCAACAAACAAAACAAAACTTGTATAGTGGCTTTCAAGAAATATGTCCATTTTGTCTGAGTTGTCAAATTTGTTTGTACGAAATTGTCGTAATATTAGCGTGTTAGCCTAGTAATATCTGTATGCTATAAAATAAAGTTCCTTTTTCTTTCTCTGTCTCTTTCTTTTTTCCTTTCTTTCTTTCCTTCCTTCCTTTTTCTTTTTCAGGGATACCATGTGGTATTTATTTTTAAATTAACTTTACTGGTACACTTTAGATGTACATAATGATCACACTCATCATAGGGAACTTGTATCTGTACATAATATGTCTTGATTCTTCTTTTTCCCCAGTCCTCTCCCTTCCCCTCAATCCTTCTTCCCTTCTCTATTTACTAACGCTTTGCTTCCATCTTTTCTTTATCTTCTTGTCAACTCTCTCCCCTCCCTTCTTGTTCCTTTTATCATTTGAACATTTTCTTCCTATTTCACAATATTTATTCTAGATTTTGGTCCTCATTTCCACTTTCAGTTTCTAACACCAGAGAGACAAAGTGATGTTTAAGGAAGTGCAATCAATTTATCTCACGTAAGAGTATGGTCTCCGAGTACATCCATTTACCTAGACGTATCTCAAGTTTATCCTTCTTTAGGACTGAACAGCACTCCCTTGTATAAAAAACCATATCTTCTGTAATCATTTACCCATCGTTGTGCATTTGGGCTGTTTCCAAGATTATCTATTACTGATTGTGGTGCTGTATACATGAGTACGCAAGTATCACTGTAGTGTGATGCTTTTAATTCTTTTGGGAAGATAACAAGGAGAATAGCTAGGTCAAATGAAACCTCATATTTTACTTTTTTGAGAAATCTCCATATTAATTTCCACAGTGGTTGCACCAGTCTACACTTCCACCAAGAATGGAGAAGGATTTCTGTTTCCTCACAGACTTGCCAGGATTTGTTATTGGTTGATTTCTTCATACCAGCTACTCTTTCTGAAATGGAATCATAGTTATTTTAATTTGCATCTATTGAATGATCAGTGATGCTGAACATTTTTATATATTATATATTATATTATTATATTTATTTGCTATTTGTACTTCATCTGAGAACCATCTATTCAGATGCCTATTTTTAGATTGGTTTTTAAATTTGGGGTGTTTAATTTTTTGAGTTCTTTGTATATTCTAGTACTAGTCTTTTGTCTGAGGAACAGCTGCCAAAATTTTTTCCACTCTGTGGGTTATATGTTCAATTTGTTGGTGTTATCTTCCAGTACATTTAGTGTTCCTATTTTAATATTTAGATCTTTGATCCATTTCAATATTAGCTTAGTGCATGTTGAAATATATGGGTCCAGTTTTAATCTTTGGTATGTAGGAAGCAATTTTTCCTAGCACCATGTATTAGAGAGAGTATCTTTCTTCCAGTGAAGGTGTTGGCCCCATTCTCAAAGACAAAGTGGCTGAGTCTGCCTGGAGTTGTTTCTGCATCTTCTAATCTAACCTGTTCAATCGATCCTCAGCCTTTCTCTTTGTTTTTGGTGTTTTTTCCCCCAGTATCATGTTGTTTTTGTCATGGTAGCTTTGTAGTATAATTTCAAGATAAGAATTGTGATACTCTTTGACTTGCTTTTGTTGCCCAGAATTGAGTTTGCTATTCTAGGTAACTTCTGGTTCCAAATAATTTTAGGGTTATTTTTTCTAATTATGTAAGATATGCTATTGGTATTTTGATTGGAAATGCATTAAATCTATATAACAATTTTGAAAGTATAGCCATGTTCACTATATTGACACTTCCTGTGTAAGAACAAGTGATACCTTTCCATTTTCATATATCCTCTTCAATCTTCTTTTTCAGAGTATTGTAGTTTTCAAGCAAAGTTCTTTACTTAATTATTAAGGTTGATTCCTATTTCCCTTCTTTTGATGCTATTCCAAAAGGTGTGGGTTTCCTAAAGTCTGTCTTGGTGAGTCTATTATTTGTGTACAGGAATGCTATTGAGTTGAACTCAGGACTTGTGCTTGCCAGGCAGGCACTTGTGCCACTGAGCTATACCTCCGTCCTCTATTATTGCTGTATCAGTGTTTACTTGATTTTTCATGTCTGTTAATATTGTTTAATGTAGTTGGGTGTGTTGGTGCACACATCTTTATTATGATTGTTATTCCTTCTTCTTGGTTTGTTTCCTTTACAAGAATATAGTGACCTTTGTCTATCTTAATCAGTCTTGGCTTGAAATCCACTTTGTCTGCAAATAGAATAGGTATCCCTGCTTTTTATCTGGGCTTCTGTCACATGCCAAATTGTTTTCTATTCTTTGACTTTCAGTGTATGAATTTCTTTTTGAATTAAATATGTTTCTTGCATGCAGAATATTGTTTTATCTTGTATCTTGATATATTCTGCCCATCTGTTTCTTTTGATTGGTGAATTAAGACCATTTACATTGATGGTTAGAACTGATATATATTGATGCATCCTTGTCGTATTGTTTTCCTATTGTTAGTTCCTTTCTTTCCTCTCTGTTTAATTGATTGTCTTATTTGGTGGATTCCTTCTATTTGGGTTCATGGAATTGTAATCTTCATTATCTCTTTCTAAAATATTCTGCAAAACATTTTGTAGTGCAGGTTTGGTGGTCGTGAATTTCTTCAAGTGTTCATGATCATGAAAGTATCTTATTTCTCCAACAGTTATGAAAGTGGGATTCATCAGAGTTGAAGGTTGTTTTCTTTTAGGGCAGGAAATACTTTACTCTAAGGTCTCCGTGACCTAAGGGATTTATATTGAGAGGTCTATTGTGATTCTGATGGGCTTTCCTGAATAGGTGACAGGTACCATAGTATATCTTGTTATCTTCACAATAGTTGTCCATTTTATCAGGTATAGCAAGATCAAACCAAATACAGAACATCATAGAACCTATCAAAACAGAATATTGAATAGATCAAAAACAGTTAATCAGGAGAAAGCAAAACAGTGAAAACAATATTTTCCTTCAAAGAGATGGTAGAAGGAAATCCCCCCTATTTGCTATATTGCATAGGGTCGTCCTCCCAAGAGATGCTCAGACCTCTGGCTCCCATTTGCTGATGGGGGAGGGGGATGAGGATGGGATGTTTGATTCTCAGCCCACACGCCAGTAGGCTCACAGCTGCCTACCAGGGAGGCAAGTGGGTTCCTTTGTTGCCCAGCACCCTAAGTTCCAACATGGCATGGATCTCGGCAGATGTTGGCTGGCTGGTTCTCTCCCTGGGTCACCCACCACTCACTTGAGCCGTGGCTGCTTACCAGGGAGGCCAGCAGGTTCCTTTGTTGCCCAGTACCCTAAGTTCCACCATGGCGAGGATCTTGGGAGACGCTGTCTCACTTAGGAAGATTTTTGCCATTACTTCTGTGAAAAGATTTTTTATGTCCTTTGCTGTATCTCCTGATTTTTTCATTAATTCCAGTCAGCCTTATTCTTCTTTGCTTATTGTGATCCTTTGATACTGTTAAGAAACCTTTGTTTTTATGGGAGCTAACCACAAACCTGTGTTCTGTATCTGAGGTCCCATCCTCACATTGGTGGCTTCTGCTGCACATAATTTCAGTAGAATTTTTAATCTAGATTTCTGTTTGAATCTGTTTTTTAGAGCCCATTTCTCTCCTATGTTGGGCATTTATAATTGTCATCATTTTCCTAACCTTTTTTTATTTGTATTTACTCTAGATTCACTAACCACGTCCTTTATTACTTGAGAAATTATTTCACGTCACTCCTTTCTGTTTTTCAGTGTGTCATGAGATCCTACCTCTTCAGTTTATTAGGGATGAGAATTTGCTGCCTAGCTTTTGTCCTTTGACACTGGGCTATATTATTGTTTGTGACCCTCAGGAAATCTTGCTGTTGGCAAATTAGAAAGAACAACTGATTAGAACAACTATTTCACCTTGGCTAAAGAGGTCCAATCAGTACTAACAAGTATCAAGCACAGCCTAGAAAATGTCAAACTATTGTAACTATTTCTTACCTTTAAGCATAAGAACAAAATTTACAGTTATATAACAAAATACAAAACAAACCAGAAAGTTATATACAGTAAATATCTCCTCAACTGAGCAATTTTACTCTGTAAGGAGAAAATCATGTTCCTTTTTCTTTCATGATGTTGGTAATTTTTATGTCCTTGTTTTAAAAATTAGTTTGGGTACAGATTTATCCATTTTATGATATTTTCAAAGAATTAGTTTCGCTATTAGTGCTTTTTTTCCTGTTATCTACTTTCTGTTTTGTTGATTTCTATTCTTATCTTTATTGTTGCCTGTCTTCTTCCTTCTTTTGTTTGCATGTATTTCTTTCTCACTAACTTCTTATAGTGGAAGCTTAGAATACTGATTTTAAATCTTTCTTCTTTAATATAAGTACTTAAATCTGTAAAGTTTCACCAGCTTCTGCTTTAGCTGCAGCCCACACATTTGCTTTAAAATTTCAGTCGGTGTAAAATGTCTTGTAATTGCCTTTGTTATTTGGAGTGTGCTGTTTACTTCCAAGTCTTCCTCTTATTCATTTCCAATTTAATTCCTTTGTGGACAGAGAACATAGTCCATTGATTTTAATCTTTTAAATTACTGGCGCTTTGAGATGGCCCAATGAATGAGCTATTTTGATGAATGCCTCATATACTATTATCTGACAGTCACTTTAGTTTTCTTGTCATTCATGCTTGCATGTGTAGTAGGTAACATAATGGCTAAATGTTCTATCCTAACCCCAGGAACCCGGTAGGGCATAAGGGGCTTTGGAGATACCCTTAAACAAAGCCCTGAGGCTGGGTTGTCTGAGCAGCCAATCCAATCACGTGCTTCTTTAAAGCCACAGAATCACTTTTAACTATGATCACAGGAGGATACAACAACAGAATGGACTGAAGAGCACAAGTGAGAAGTACTTACTGTGAGGATGGAGGAAGGGGTCACATGTTGAAGGATATGCATGATCTCTGGAAGGTGGAAAAGGAAAAGAAACTGATTTCCCCATAAACTTTCCAGGAAAGCATGTAGACTTTCTGATGCCTGAATGTTAGTCTACTGAGAGTTCTGTATCTAAGATTCAGAACGGTAAGAGAATACATTTGTATTGCATAAATCACTATGCAACTGTATGATAATTTGTTATGGCAACCGTAGAAAACCAGTCTAATATGTCACACCTTTTCCTTCCCTTTTACTTTTAAGCTGTGTCTTCACATTTAAAATGTTTTGCTTGTAGCTAATATTTAGTTGGATCTGGCATCTCCTTAATCCAACCTGACAATCTGTGTTTTAATCAAATTGTTTAGGTGATTTGTAAGGAGTAATAAATATGTACAGTTAATGTTTAGATAAGAAAATATATTATATTAAAAAACACATTGCCATGCTCTCAGAATGCTCCCCTTGCTTTGAAGACCTTTATCCTACCATTTTTGCCCCTTCTGAAGCATGGCTGGAAGTCCTTCTTTGTGAGGTGTGACCAACGCTACAGCGAATGCTTTGCTGAATCTAACGCAATGCAGAGGCACCACGGGAAGTCCTCATCCACCTCGTTCACCAGATTTAGCACTGTGCAATTCCTGGCTTTTCCCTGAAGTCAAAATGAAAGGTAAATATTTTGAATCAGTTGAGGATATTGAAACAGATACGATGATATGGCTGAGAAGAAACTCCTGGGATGCTTTAGAAAGTTCAAGAACCATGGGACAAGTGTATTTGAAACAAGGAGTATTGTGAAGAAATAGCGCAGTTTAAACATTAATCATGTTGCAGTTGTTACTGTTGTTGAGATAGGATTTCTTGCCATGTAGCCCAGGCTGACCTGGAACTCACGATGATTCTCCTGCATCTGCCTCCTGAGTGCTGGGATTGCAGGTGTGTGCCACCAAACCCAGTTTAACCATATTTTTTATCACACTTCATACACTTGATTTAATTATTAATACTGGATTTACATCTATCTTCCTGCTATTTGATTATTTATTTCATTTATCTTTTGTTCTTTTCTACTTCTTCCTTCCTTTTCTGCTCCTTTGTTCTTTCTTCCCTCTCTCTCCTTTCTTTCTTTCTTTCTTTCTTTCTTTCTTTCTTTCTTTCTTTCTTTCTTTCTTTCTTTCTTTCTCTCTTGCTTTCTATTCCTCTCTTTCCCTCCCTTCTTTTGTTTACAGACCTGGAGATCAAATCCAAGGCTTTTCACATACTAGCAAATGCTCTGAGCTATACCTCAGCCTCTTTTCCTGAGTTCTTTCACCATTTCATTTCCACTATTGACTTATGGACATTCTTTCTCATTTACTGTTGCTTGTGATTTTTTTAATTTTCAAATTTTTTATTTTTATTAATACGTTTTCAGTACGTAATGGTTACACTCATCGTGGGGAGCTGGCACAGGTACATTGTACATGTTAATTCTTTTCACACCCTCTCCCTCTCACTCTTCTCTCTCCCCTCCATTTCTTGGTCCCCTTTCCATTTGCAAAAATTTATCTCTGTTTTCCATCTGTTTAATTTCTTTATACTTTGGGTTTCTTCTATAAGAGAAACCACACGATATTTAAGCTTGTGTGACTGATTTATCTCACTTAAAGTTATGGTATCAAGGTCATCTATTTTCCTACTAATGACTCAAATTTATCTTTATAATATATCAGCACTCCGTTATGTATAAATAATGTGCTCTCTTTATTTTTTAATGGATACATAAGCTTGTTCCATTATTTAACTATTATGAATTGTGTTATAAACCTGAGCATGCATATATCACTGTGTAATGATGTCATTAACTCTTCTGGGAGGATAGCTAGAGGGGGAAATGGCTGGGTCAAAAAGAATTTCTAATTTTCACTTCTATAAGGGATCTCAATATTGGTTTTCACAATTGTTGTACTAGTTTATGTTCCCACCAATAGCCTTGTCAGCATTTGTTAATTTTATTTCTTGATGATAGCCATTCTTTCTGGAATAAGTTGGAATTTTAGTGTTATTTAAACTTGTGTTTCTATAGTAGCCAGATATGTTGAACAGTTTTTATGTATTTATTGACTATTTGTACTTTTTCTGAGAACTATCTATTCATCTCAGTTGCCCATTTTTGATTGAGGCTCTTATTTTGAGGGATTTTTTTGCATTTTTAAGTTATTCTAGCTATTCATCATCTATCTGAGGATTTGCTGGCAAAAATTTTTCCCACTCCGTAGGCTGTCTTTTTACTATGTTGGTTATTTCCTTTGCTGTACAGGAAAGGAAATTTGACATAATCCCAGTTTTGATTCTTGAAATTATTTCTTGTGCAATTGAGTTCTGTTCAAAAGCCCTTGCCTATGCCTATGTCTTCAAGAATCAGCCACACAGTAGGATGCTAAGACAAACATGACAGACAGTCAAGACTAGCAGGATTGAAAAGACCAAAATATTAAACCCAAGAGATGAAAAGAACAAAATGCAATTTCAAACGCCCAGCCCATTCAGACCAAGTACAAGAAAACACACACCTGAAATTTCTGAAAAGATGGCAAGTGAAATCAAGAAAAAACCCATGAGGCTGTGGAGGAAATCACATCAGAAATAATCTCTCAGGTAAAGAAAGAAATGACAACCTTAATAGAAGAATTGCTGAGCATAGCTAGAGAAGACATAGATTAAAAAAGTACAGGAGGGGCTGGGGGTTTAGCTCAGCGGCATAAGCGCCTGCTTTGCAAGCAGGCAGTCGTAGTTCGATCCCCGGTACCGATAAAAAGGAAAAAGACAAAAAAAAAAAAAAAGTACAGGAGCAAGAAAAAATGATGGAAACAAATGAATGATGTAGGAAAGAAATAGAATGCATAAAACAAATTCAAAGTATTATCCAGGAAATCAAAAATTCCATTGAAAGCTGGCAAAACCTCTTAAATGAAACTGAAGATACACTGTCAGACCTTGAAGACAGGATCACAGCTAGCGATCATAAAAAGAAAGAACTCTTAAAAATAACAAAGGATCATGAAATAATAATTCAACAGCTCCAAGACAATGCAATAGATAGATAGATAGATAGATAGATATGTGTGTATGTGTGTGTGTGTGTGTGTGTGTATGACTGATAGGTGTCAATAAAAATTCAGGAGTCAATGAAATGAAGACATCATGCACAGTAATACATATTTATAGTAGCACAATTTATAATAGCTAAATCTTGGAAACAACCTAAATGCCCATCAATCATGGAATGGATAAAAATGATATGGTAGTTTTGTACAATGGAGTATTACTAAGCTATAAAAAAGGACAGACTTGAGGCTTTGTTATGGATTAAAAACTGGTGATCAACTTAATACCAGCTGAATTAAATCACCATGGCTCTGAGCGTAGATGGCCCACCTGAGGAAAGTTGCAGTGTAAAAGGAGACGTGGAGAGGAAGAGTGTGGCATTGTGGGTTCTCTTGTGTTGTTGTTTGGAGCTGTTGGTTCTCCTGGAGGAGCTTGTCATGGATAGTTTCCCTGATATGAACTCAGCCATTGTCATCACAGGAGCTCAGGACCTTGTCTCTGAGAGTGGCTGTGGTTCACTTTGGGGGAGCTGTGGTCCTTAAGTTGAGCATCACATCCTGGCTCCAGAGGGGACAATGTATGCTGTTTAATCTCCAGGAGAAGTCTGTCATGCTGGCTTCCTGATATGTACTCAACTGTTATTGTTGGAAGAGTCTGGAACATCATTGTCACTGAGAATGGCTGTGGTACTTTTGGGGGAAGCCCTAGTTCTTATTTTGAACATCACTTCTTGGCTCCACTAGAGAACCCTCAACTTGCTGGCACAGATCCTTCACCCTGCTGGCATAGACTTTCTGGCTTCCACTGTTGACCTTTGGGCCTTCCTAGCACAGATACATAAAACAGACTTGCGTGAGTCATTGTTGTGGGCTCTAGGTCTCCAGGTGGACGCATGGAAGACACTGTCATGGGCTCTAGGTCTTCAACTGGACTCATGCAGGACATTGCTGTCAGATCCAGGCCCTCAGCGGATTTTCTAGGTCTTTGGTGTTGTGGACAGATTTCTTGCACTTGTATTTAACTCTGGGTGAGCATCATAAAAAATATTATAAATTCTGTGTCCTGTATGCAATTGTTCTCCCTGCAACCCTGACTACAACAGGTTTTTATAGGTAAAAAGATGCAACTCGAGGCCATACTCATAAGTGAAATAAATCAAACTCACATGTGTTAATATCATATTGTCTCCCTAGTGTAAAAAAAAACCTGAAAGAGTAATAAGATCCAAAATGTGCAATAGACCAGGCATGGTGGCTCACACCTGTAATCCCAGCACTTGGGAGGCTGAGGCAGGTGGATCATTGCAAGTTAGAGACAAGCCTGGGCTACAAAGTGAGCACAAGTGGGCTACAGCCTGAGCTGCATAGTAAGACCCTGCCTCAAAAAGACAAAAAAAATACAATAGAAATTATGAAAATGAAAGGGAAAAAAGTGCCCTAAAGGAAAGAACAAATGGGATAGGGGAAAGGAGAAAAGGAAAAAGGGAAAAGATTATATGTATGTAGGTATACATATATATATGTGTGTATGTGTGTATATATACAAGATAGATAATTATACTACTAATCTCTGTAAGTTCATCAAAAGCAGACATGTGGATCAGTGGAACACAACAGAGAATCCTGAACCAATCCAGGCACATTTGACCATCTGATCTATGACAAAAGGGCCAAAAATAAATGCAAGAGAAAAGATGGTCTCTTTACCAAATGGTGCTAGAGGAACTGGATTATACACATGCTGGGATTGAATCTAGACCCATATCTCTCATTATGTGCTAATATAAAATCAAAATGCATTAAAGGACTAAATGTTAAAACAGAAACACTTAACCTCCTGGGAGATAAAAGAGTAAACACTTTTTTTAATTTTAAAAACAAATATAACAAAAGATAGAAATGATATAGAATTTTTAAAAAATTAACACTAGTTAATATACTGCATGTTATCTTAGAAATAGTTGTTCACGTACAAGATTGAGGCATGAAAAAAGTGATCAAACCACCGAACAGTGAGAGCGCAAACTGTTCTTTTTGATGAAAGCCAAACAGGGCCGGCTGCCTTCTCACCACGTTGGCCAGGACCCCCATGTATCTCCTGGTCTGAGTCTAAACTTCTCAGGGAGTTTATGTCTCACATTCACCCTCTCTTCGATGGACTCTCGTGGCAGTCTCCCACCCACTCACTGTGGTAGGGTGACCCGGAAACACTTCAGTCTTAAACAATTAACCTTTTTACAAAAGGCTCCCGATTCAGCACTTAAACACGGTGTGCACTGCACTGACTTTCTTCTTTAACTCTAGCTTGCCTTGTAGAAAAACTCGCTCCAGAGTAAAAGCCCATGCTGCTTTTGCAATTTATGATAATCATGGCCCTATCTTGGGATAGTGGTCCATCGTTTCTCCCCTGGCTGCTGACTCTCTCGGGGCTTACCCTGTATTAGTGGGGACAGTTTCCCCCCACGGGGAGCTGAGGTTCGCTTTCCAGACTGCTTCACCCTTTACTCTGCTTCGTGCTGTTTCTCCAGCTTCTCTGAGGTTTGCCGTTTTCCTGTCCCTTCCCTCCTGATTCCCAAAGAGCTACATTTTTTCTTCACCAAGTTGTTGTTTTCAGGTGTGTCAAGTGCAGGTCCTGGAGAGGATATATCTGCTGCCAGCCTTCATTCTACCATTTTTAAACCCAGCTTTATAATATTTGTTTTTAGTTTTTAACTATTTTCAGATAATATGCTAATACTTAAGATATAAACCCTACAGCAGTCTATTTCCCTTTCCTCTTCTATTGTCACAGATTTGCTGTTGTGCAGAAGTCTCAGAATACAGTCATCTTTCTTATCCTAAAAACCTTTTAAGAAATTTAGAAAGTGAAAACAAATTTTCATAGTTTCCGATTATATCCCATTTCTCTCATTTTCATTTCCTTGCAGATTGTAGATTCGACGTAGTATCCTTTTCCTCCCAGCTGAAGAACTTCCTTCAACATTTCTTATGGCCAGGTTTATTGCTGACAAATTCTGTCAGCTTCCCTGTTTGAAAACAAATATTTCCACTTCATTTTGATGTCCCCTTCTCTCTGGATATTTAATTTTAGATTGACTTTTATTTTCTTCCAGCATCTATAAATATTGTTTCAATATCTCACTAGCATTTTCTGGCAAGAAGTCTTTGTCCTTTCCTATTTTTATTGTGCTACAAAGTAATAAGAAAAATAATATGTACAGAATATGAAATGACAAGAAGTTGAAACTAGCAGACCAGTTTTTAAAACAGCTATTATAATTAGGTTCAAGGGTTTAAAGAACACAGCGAGGAGAGAAATGGATGATACAAAAAGAACTATTTCTAAGAGAATTTCGCCTTTAGAAATACAATATCTGAAATGAAATTTTTACTGAATAGTATTAACAGCAGATAAATATTGCAGAAGTTTTATCTTTTTTTTTCCCGTACCAGCGATTGAACTAAAGACCCTGTGCTTGCCAAGCAGGCGATTGGGCCAGGGATTTTGCCATTGAGCTAAACTCCCAGCCCTATTGCAGAATTTTTAAATCAGTAAAATTAATGAAACAAACTTTCTAGATTGATTGATGTTATTCTACATGTCGCTGAGCCTTGATTGTTTTCAGTGTTCCTTTTCCCTCTGTGCTTCCAGCGGGTGGCTCCTACAAGTCTCATTTAGTTGTGTTTTTTTTTTTTTCTCTCGGTTTTTTCCTTGCCGTGCTTTTGTTTTCACCTACCTTGTGGCGTCATTTTTCTCCTTGTGTCTTCACAGGTTTAGTCACATTTTACTCTACATTGGACAGTTTGAACGTGACTTTGTTGAATGCCAATTCTATTCCTTTCCTTTGACTTAGTTCACAAAGGTGGTCACCTCCCTGTGGGCCATCTAGAACTTTCTGAGAGTTGTCTTTAGTTTCTGTAGGGAAATCTGTGGTTAGTACTGCTCTGGGACCACTCTGCCCTCATCTGTTCAGGGACACAGTGAAGAGGGCGTCTTTGGAGATTTCTGGAGTTGGTCTTCACATAACGCCCTCTTCTCTAGCACTCTGCCACCAAGTGACAGCCACTTCAGCCTCCGCCACCCTGCCCCTGTGTTCTCAACTCAAAGAGACTGTCAGGGTCTCCCACGGTGCCCAGCTTGCTCTGCAGTTTTGAAGGCTTCTGCAGACAGAAAGCCAAGGTGCTTAGAAGAATCACATGGTGGGTTTCCTCCTTTTCTGGAATCATAGGTCTGCACTACTAATCTGAACATTGGTCTTTAAATATATGAGTATACTAGAATATAATAATTTTCTAACTAGTCCAAAGCTTTGGAGTCTAGCTAGTTTTTCATGACCAGAAGCCCAAATCTGCATGCTTTTCAAGCTTCCGGGTGATTCTGATCTACCCTAGATTTGGAGCATTCCTCTCTAGGGAGAAATAAGAGTAACCCCAACATTCATGTTGTGTACACATTCATGCATGCTAGACAAGTGATCTACCACTGAGCCCAGGATACAAAATAATTGAGGCCTAGGGAAGTTGTGGCTTCCCCAGGGCAGGAGTGCTGATGGGCAGGGCTGCTGACCCTGGATCTACAGGCTTCAGATCCTAATGGGGATCCTGTCTACCATGAGAAATGGAAGAATGGCCCCTAGAGAGAGCCAGGTGGGGAAGGCTGACTCACCAGGACAATGGCTGCTTCTGCCTGTCTCCGCCACTGTGTTTTAGCTCTCTTCCAACAGTATGTCCCCCATTTCCCTACTGAATCATAGTTCTAAGCAAATTGGACTACTTACGTCTTTGCACATTCAGTGACACTGTTATGCTAGTATTTTCCACTCTGTTTAAAATATTCTTCTTGGGCCAGTGATATAGCTCAGTGGCACAGCACCTGCCCCACAAGTGCAAGGTCCTGAGTTTGATTCCCAGTATAAAAAAGAAAGTGTTCTTCATTTTGAATCCCTGCATGTCCAAACCTGTGCCATCAAGGCTCAATATCAGCACTGCCTACTGAATAGCTCTCATTTTTTTTCATTTTTTCATTTGACTCTTCTAGTTTCTTATCTGTAGCCCTTTCTGGCATTTACCACTCTCTTTGTAGTATAATGCGTAGTTGCCTTCTTTTACTATAAATTCCCTGAGGTAAAGAACTAGTGCCTTACAAACGTGGGCACCCACTCAATACTCCACTCTGCATAATATGGTCTTGAGCACACCAGGTGTTCAAATAATGTGCTCAGAGAAAGAACAAGGTGATGGGTGGGAGGAAGAAGAGAGAGCACGTTGGGCAATCATGCTTAGTTGTAGGAGAAGATGCAGTCACAGACAATGGTACTTTATCCCTACTGGAATGTGTCTCTTAAAATGAGAGGTGAGGGAAAGCTCAGAGGTAGAGTTCCTGCCTTACATGCATGATGCCCTAAGTTTCATCTCTAGCACTATAATAAATAAATAAATATGATAAAATAAAATGATGTAGTAAAATATTTGGTAAACTATGTGCACAAACATGCATGTATATGTATATATGTTTTATATACAAGTCTATCATATATATCTGTACTATATATTACGTAACATAATTTTCTATATATATGATTGACAATAAAGCACTTCAAAACTAAGATTGTCTAACAAGGACATCGGTAAGCTTGCTCTTGGCCATGTTGTGTAAATTTTAAAAATCATAGTTCTAGGGTAATTTATTGGAGCAGAAGGGATATTGGTGAAGACTTTGATGCCCAGAAGCCACTTGCAGCAAGACATCTGGCTTTTCTGGTCTACAGTCCTAATCAGCACCTCTCCTGCCCCTTCTTATCTGTGGCCTGTGCTGCTCAGAGGCTGCATCGCCCCAGGAGAGACGCTCCCACTCGGCACAGAAGGCCACTGTTTCCCACCTGGCTCTGCTCAGACAGCTGTCAAGGCACTGAGGCGGGGCTGGAGAAGCGACAGCGGCTGGATCTGCTCCTGCCTAAAAGATTCTGAGGATCCTGGATGACTGCAGAGGTGTTCAGGGACCCTTTCTCCCAGCGCTTTGCTCCTGGGAAGGACGCACTGCTTCTCATCCCCACGGCACCCCATCGAGCCCATGATGAGACCCTCGGGATCACACGTGTTTCTTGTGTATTCTTCAGGCTGAAAATAGAGCAGACTGTCAGCCTTCAGGAAATAAAGCAAATACAGCACCTCTTTATGACCTTTGGATCTGCTTGCATGGGTGTTTGTCTTACTGACGTGTAATAACGGTGACAATGATCCTAACCAGCAGTTATATGCCACTTTCGGGTTTAAATGTCTCTGGTTTTTTGTCATCTTCTTGGATGTCAGGGATAATAACTGAATCTACATCATAGGTTGTTTTGAGGATAAGCAATGAATGTGAATTGTACTTTTATATATTCATTTTATTCTTTCTTTGGTGGGGCAGGGATTGAACCCAAAGAACAGTAAGCTATATACCTAATGCTTTTTTAAAATTTCATTTTGAGACAAAGTGTCATAGAGTTGTCCCGACTGGCCTCAAAAACTTGTGATCCTCCGAGTATCTGGTATTATAGGTGCACACAGCACTCGGTTTATTTGATTCTAAGGGGTAAGCAACGCATGTACTGTTATTGGTATGTTGAACAGAAATAGTAATGGTGGGCATGCTTATCTTGTTCCTAACTTTGAAGGGAAAGCTTTAAGTTTGTTCCTATTTAATATAATGTTGGCAGTAGGTTGGTCATAAATGGCTTTTATCAGATTGAGATAAGGCCTTTCAGTATCTATTTGCTTCAATGTTTTTATCATAGAACGATGCTGGACTTTTGTCAAAGACTTTTTCTACCTCTACTGAAATGAGCCTGTGATTGTCCTTGTTTCTGTTTATGTGCTGCATTACCTTAATTGATTGTATTGCTTGAATCATCTTTTCATCACTGGAAAGATATATGATCTTTTGATGACTCATTGCATTCAGTTTGCCAGTGTGAGTGACTTTTTTGAAGTTACACAGCCAGTAAAGGTGGATCTAGGACAGGAAGCCAAGTCTTCTATTCTAAGCCCCTACCCCATTTATCTGCACAGTACATTAGGACATGTGATATGGAGATTGTTTGAACCTTGAATGTCCCCCAAAGCCCATGTATTGAAGTCTCTGCAGTTAACCTGTGGCTTTATTGGGAAGGGCGAAACCTTTAGGCAGTGAAGCCCAGTGGAAAGAAGTTAAGTCACAAGAGGTGAACCCCTAAATGGGTGTTGGGACCCTGATCCCCTCTCTCTTTATTTCCTGGCACCCATGAGATGAGCAGGCCCCTCCAGTTCATGCTCCTGCTGTCATGAGCTGCCTCACCGTAGCCCCAAAACAACCAACCAGTCATGGACTGGAACCTCTGAAACTCTGGACCCAAATGAACCTTTCTTCTTTGTAATCTGATTGTCTCCAGTGTTCATTACAGTGCTTGAAAACTATTGACACAGAGAACATGGAGATGGGTGGCAGTGGCCCTAAAATCGTGTGTGTGATCACATGAAATCCTGAAATTCTTAGAGTAATGTCTGACCCAGGGCTTCACCTGGGCAAGTCCTGGTCATGTATGACATGTATGCATGTGGCTGGGGACAGTGGACTTTACTATGGAAAGGTGATGTCATACAGCATACAAAGTACCTTCACCAACACACCGCCTCTTTCATTCCACACCCAAAGCCTGTGGAGTATTTTTACTAACCCCAACTTATAGAAAAAGGAACAGAGGTACACAGACATGAAAGAACTTGCCTGAAGCTAGAAAATAGCAGAGACAGAAGCCCATTCAGATCAGACACCATGGTTTCTCAGCTGGAACTTCTTGCAAGTACAGCCCAGGGTCCTAGGTTTCCCAGGCTCATGTAACTGGAGGAACAGTGGAGGGACATAACTTGCAGCATGGGCCACAGAGAGGACCTCTGACAGCCCCCATGCTGCGGACTGCAGAAACCCTTTTGGGGGATTGCCCAGTCCCGCCCAAGTCTGAGCTCCTGTGCACACAAGGCTCTGTGTCCTGAGCAGAGCCTTGTCACCCTCCTCTACCACAGGGCTGTGTTGGGTTAGGATAGAACAGAATTATGGAAAAAAACTGGACTTTGGAAGGAGCAGATGTGTGTTTGAATTCTTGCTGTGTCCTTTCCTAGTAGTTTTCCAGGGTCTCCAAATCTTAGTTTTCTCTCCTGGACAGCTGGTATCAGAAGGTTGCTGCAGGTACATGCGTAGATGAGTAATAATCCTTCATGTTCCATAAGAGCAGTGAAGATTTCCCTGGACTCACAGCCTGAGTTTATTCTACTGATCATGGCACCCGGGCCACTGCTGACACCTCCAAGCTCACATCTGGCAGTGTTCCCTATGGACAGGAAAGTGGTAAACAAATGATTTGGGACTTAAGTCCAGATCCAAACAGAACCTTAACGTCCAGCTGAAGGTGAGACTAGTCTGCTCCACCGCATCCCATCCAGGTCCAGCGAGTGATCTGAGTTGAATCTAGAGAGGGTTAGAAGCTTCTGTGCCTGGGCACATAGAACAAACCAGCAGCTCTGTGATGAGGAACAGTTGTTTCCCTTTCATTCTGGTGCTGAAGGATCCCCTATGGGGTGGCACTGAGTCTACCTGCCAAAGCTGTGAGTGGCGCTCCAAGAATCTTGGTCACTGCTCTAACCTGACCTTTCTGTCCCTGCTAGTTGCATGAGCTGGAACCAAGGCCTGTCCTTCACTAGGCCTCAGGGGCACTAAAGAGGAATTGGAGATGAGGTTAAATCACAGGATTGAGAAGAAAAGAGTGGGGAGCTCACCTACTCTAGGACACCCACCTGTGATAAGCAGCCTCCCCCAGAACCTCCCAGGACAAACAGGTTGCCTGTATCACAAGATGATTCTTCGACTTTGGGATGACAAAATGTCAGAAAGGCTTTTCTTGCCTTGGGCTGTGATCAGGCTTCCTTTGTCTGTCGCCCACTATTTCCAGTTCAGCCCTGAAGTCTCATCACATACACGGATCTGTAAATCCCCTCTAGCTCTGCCTTCCCAGGAAGAAAAGAGAAGGTGAAACAGAGGAGGGGAAGACAGCAGTCAGATCCCTGCTGCCTGAGCTCTTCCATCTGTCTACGCATACAAGCTGTGGTTGTCACCTTGACAAGCTGTTTTAAAATATTCTCATTGATTGCCACCAACGCTTCGTCGACCCCACGCACAGAAACTGCTCTAAGAACGACCCAGAAGGAGAAAACAATCACCCTACCCCCACCACATCTCAAGTTTGAATGGCAATAGTGAGTAGTGATCAAATCTTACCGCTTTCTCTAAATTCTCCTGGAATCTCTTTATCAAATAAACTCTTATCTGAATCTCAGCTGGATGGACGGATGAATGGATGGATAGGCTGATGGATGAATGTATGTGAATAACTGAATACAGTGGAAATAACAGTTAAGTGACTGTGTCCTAGATCCATGCCAGAGTTCCAGTTCCTGTTCTGTCCTTCACTGGGTGTGTGGCTCTAAGTCACTGAACCGTTTTGATGTGTTCCCTCTTGTGAAAATGCACATGGAATATTGTGACTACAGGGGAAGCCATACAGTAGCAGTGTGTAAGCACACTTGGAACCCAGAGCACTCTATGTGTGTCTTAAACTCCTATTGCTATTGTGCCTAATGGCTGAGTTCCTGAGACACTGGAGGCCCTGGGGAAGCTTGCTTTTAGACCACTTATTTGGTTCATTTTCTCATTTGACAGAGCAGAAAACGAGCCTCAGAGAAGGGACAGTAGTTGCCTGAAGTCACAGAGTAGCACCTGTGGTGAAGCCTGAGCCTGAGCAGAGGCTTCCTAAGTTTTGGCTTTTGTGATCCTCAGAGATCATTCTGCATGGACTCAGCTGCAACCTGGAAAGCCAGGCCAGGCCGGGGAATTTGAGCATGCCCAACTGTCCATGGGACTGAGCTACTCCGGTGCATCCTCTCCTGCAGGCGCCACAGAGGTCATGTGCTAATGACGTGGAGCCCCACGTCCCTGTGAGAGCAGGGTAGAGGCGGATGGTGACAGCTGTGAAGCTTAATTCACACTGAGGCTCTATCGTAGGAGTTCAGGCCACAATGTGTTATCTGTGGTCTGCGCAGAGGGCAGTGTAACTGATGAGGGCCCTAGGCTGCCTCTCCATTCTTGCCCGTTCCCTCTCTCCCACACTGCCCTGAAATGCTAGGATCTCTCCCAAGGTAGGCAGCACTGGGCAGTGACGCTGCTCTGAAATGTCCATGGGTGCTCCAAGGTGCTGGAGGTGGGAGGCCTCGAGCTTGTATCAAAACTAAATGAATGTTCATCTTTCATCACGGAACAGCCTTTCGTTCATTTATCTAATTCATACGCTGGCTATGGACTCTGGCAGGTGCTAGGATTATTTCCAAAAGATGAAAAATATTTCCAAAAGATGAGAAGTATAAAATAAAAAGCGGCCTTTATTCTGAGAACACAGAGAGAGACGACCGGAGATCTCTTGTAAATAGCCTCGGTTTGGGGTGGAACCTAAGGCGGGCATTAGGGATGCACAGGTAGCCCATTGGTCCTAGGTTTGGCACCATATGTAAATTTCCAGGGGCGGGAAGATGGCGTCACAGGTAACTTCCTAGGGACGGGGGAGATTGGGGCTTCCTGCTTCCGGTTGAGGCTTTCCTGGCTACAGTGTCCTATCTGGGCCAAAACCCTTTCAGCAGAGTCTTAGGCAGAGCCTCCATCACAAGGCTGAGACTTGCACAGGGTCACAGGCTCTTTTACTCAGAATGTCCCCACACTTGGTTTAATACTCTGCTGTCACTGTCTTGAAATTATTAATAATTTTATCTCTTATACACTAGTAATTGCACTGAGCTAACTCCAGGAAAATCCTAGGTAGGCTATTGCCTTATAAGGTTAAGTGAAAAAAAAGAATATAAAATTGAATATGAAGAATATTGGAAAATGTTATTAAAGTCTAGCTACTAAACTTATAGTACATTTAAAATTCTTTATAACTTACCTTAATATTTTGATGTGGAATCAATCTAAATTCAATTGTAAAAGCTCATGCAAAGTTGAAAAATAAGATGAGCTGTCAGGGACTTGGCCAAGATTCCTAACTGCCTGTATGAGGTATATGGCGGACGAAGGAGAAAAAACAGAAACAAATTTATAATATATGACAGGGGCTGGGTGATCGATGCCTCGGGATGTACAAAAACAGTGTCACTCCAAGCTAGCTACTTTTTATTGGGGCACATAATAATCAGAGGGATTATTGGATGCTCAGAGGAGGGTGGTGATCTTAAACCAATCAATCTTTTGCCCTGGGGCATCTGTAGTCTTAGTAGTCATAGTTTTAGTAGTCTTAGTCTTAGTCCTTAGTCTTAGTCCTAGTTAGTTGGAGAGGATGACCCACCCCCGATGAGATAGTGGTAAGTCTCAAAGGATGCTACCAATAGTCCAAGCCTCCATTCACCCCTTAGGGAAGTATGTAAAACAATCCACTGTGAATTTGTGGACCCCCACACTGAGCACAGTGGTGCACTCTTGTAATCTCAACATTTTGGGAGGCTGAGGCAGGAGGATTACAACTTCAAATTTAGCCTGGGCAATTTAGGAAGACATTGTCCCAAAGCCATTAGGTTCAAACTCAGTACCAGTACCAAAAAAAATACCAAAAAAAAAAAAATAATAACTTGACCTTTACAGCTGTGTCTTGTAAGGAGAGCCCAGCAGGACAGTAGGACCGCACATCAACAGAGGCAATGCATGTGGTCATGAGAGTGACTTCTGCTCCTATCACCCGCTCATATACGGCCTCCTCTGTGTCTCCAAGAATGGGATTCTGGGAGATGCAACAGGATGGGAGTTGGAAGTCTGCATGGAGAGCACAAGATAAAGCCATTAACTCCTGTGATGGCTGAATGCGTCAACCTGAGTAAGAGAAGCTTAACTGAATCAGCAATTCACAGTGTGAAAGGCCCACCCTAGGGCAGCTGGCGCCTGCATGGTGTGAAGAGGAAAGGAAGAAGGGAAGATCTGCTTCTGCTTCTGCTTCTGCTTCTTCTGCTTCTTTGGGGTGCTCCAGGATTTGCCTTCACCCGAGATGTAATCTCCCAGCTTTCAGCACAGGCTCTTTGGCTTCTAGTGCAGACCCTTCAGCCTTCCAGAGCAGACTCTTCAGTCTTCCATCACAAAAGACTAGTCTCCCATCGGCCTCCTGACACAGACTTGGACAGGACTCTGCAGTGAGCTCAGACTGAATCCTCTGGTCTCCAGTGTGCAGACACCTCTGCACTCTTCCTCACCTCACTCTGTGGCAGCCATTGTGAGCGTGTGTTTATGGGGCATTCAAGTAGGGGAGGGAGTCTAAGGCTAGGTGATTGACAGCCCAGTGTAGGGTAGAGGGGGTGCTGGCAGGCACAGCAGGTCTCTTGCAGTTTTTTGTGGAACTGGGTCTCTGCAGGTTGAGCTGTGTAGGGGTGGCTGCCGGCTTCCTGTTGAACGCTATGATCCCCCAGGTGTGAATAACAGATCTGTTTGGCAGAGGTTTTTCTCTCCTAGTTGGATGGGGGTCTAGTTAGAGACCTGACATTATGTGCATTGCTTTTTAAGATAATACTGTATGTGTAAGCTTTCTGTTGTTATGACAAAATATCTGAGGCATTCTACTTAAAAGGAAAAAGGGTTTATCTTGGCTCACCATTCTGGTGGTTTCAGTCCATGGTCACTTGGCCCTGTTGTTTGGGGCCATGGCAGATAATACATCATGACGGGAAAACCAGGGAGACGGGGAAGCAGAGAGACAGGAAGGGCTGGGGTTCCATATTCACTTTGAGATGGTCTCAGGGGTCCAACTTCCTCCTTTTTTCCTAAATATTACATCACCTTCCAGTCTTGCTACAGGTTGGGGACCGATACTTCAACACACAGAGCTTTGGGGGACATTTAGAATTCACACTACTGTGCACTTGGCTACAATATGGTGTAAACATGGCTTTTACAAGCACTGAGAAAATCAAGAGTTTGTGGTGGTGACTGTATCACAGTGTCATTCCAGTGGTCTGGAGCTGAACCAGGCACACCCACACCAAAGTGATAAGGGAGGAGGAGAGGGACAGACAGACAACATACAGCTCTGTCAATTTATTTTTAGAGTTGTATGAAAAATAGCAAATAAATATACCAAAAGTCAAGAGACAGAGAGAGCACAGAGAGACAGAGAGAGAAGGAAGAAAATGGCTGACTATTTCAGTGCTTTGGATGATACATTTTCTTTCTCTTTAAGCAGGGGCACTGGATTTTCACTTTGTGCTGGACCCCAGGACTCAGAGGTTACACAGCTGTCTAGGTGGTTAGGTACCCCAGCCGCATGGTGAACAGAATAACCTCTTCCCTTATAGAATTTGCTAGACTAGAGACAAACATTCTTTAATTGATTAATCCCAGAAATATATAATTATAATATGATTAGTGTAATGGAAGAAAATTGCAGGGTTCTCTGAGGAACAACACAGTGCTAGTACCTGAGTTAGTCTCAGCAGAAATTTCCCTAAGGAAGGGTTCTTCAAACTGAAATGTGAAGAATAAGCAGGTGGCAGTAATGTAAAGAAAAGGGAAGGAGGGCTCCAAATGGAGGGGACAGCACATGCAAAGGCCCTGAGACAGGGGATTACATGGGAGTACAACTGAAAGAAAACCCATCTAGGTGGGGCATTGACCAGCCATACAAATCACATCAAGAAATTAATCTTTACCCCAAAAGTCATGACAAACCACTGAAGATTTAAATAGAGGAGTACTATAATCAAATCCTTGTTTTTGGAAGGCTAGCACTGATTATTACAGGTAGGAAGACCTGAAGGGAGGAAGACTCTTTATAAAGAAGTCTCCTGTGGTAACTCAGGTGAAGATGGCGATGGCTTAGGCTGTGGTAGGACAGAGGAGCCGGATGTGGTAGAGCACACCTACCCTGTCACCCTCTAAGGAGGCCGAAGCAGGCTAGTGAACCCTTGTCTCTAGTGGGAGATAAACTCAGTGGCACAGTGTCTGCCTGCCACGCACAAGGCCTGATGCTAAAAAAAAGAAAGAAATCTCATAAAATAAAAATAAAATACAATAAAACAGCCTGGTAATGCAGCTCAGTGGCAGAGTACTGAATCCAGTCCCTAGTACCACAAAATAAGTAAGTAAATAACAAGGGGCTGCAGGTATAGCTGAGTGGCAGAGCACTCAAAATGCCCTAGGTTCATCTCTAGTAAAAGAAGGCATCGGTGTGTGCGTTCAGAGCCCAGAGACCAGAAGGCAGTTTTGGACAAGTAATAAACTTGCTGATAAAAATTGCAGCCATGCAAAAGGTGTTTCACAAACTAGATTCTCTCAATGGCCAATAAGTACATCAGTATTCAACTTCATTAGCATTAGAGAAATGCAAATCAGAGTCACAGTGACATAGCATTTCACACTGGAATGACTCAACTGCAAGACTGACAATCCTGGGTATCAGTCAGAGCTCTCCTGCCTTACTGATAGATAGGTGGAGCTGTACAACATTCTTCAGTGGCCGTGTCTTATACCAGCACTTTCCAGAAGTCAGATAAAGAAGAGCACACATGTGTGATTAAACATGTATGACACTCTAGAACAGGGAAGACTAATCTTCAAAGGTAGAAACCAGCTCAGTAGTTGCGGGGCCAGGATGGAGTGGGTTGTCTGAAAAAGGTGAGGGAAAGGGTACGGACTTGGAGAAGTCACGGCACTGTTTCACATGTGGAGTATGGTTGTGGTTAAATGACTCTACATTTGCCAAACCATACTGTATGTAAATTCCATCCCACAAAAAAATTAAAATAAAATTAAAGCCATGGGTAAATGTAAGGTTCACTAAATGAAGAAGAAAGGGTTATCAGAGAGGAGAACTAATTAGGGGGTGCTAATCTTATCAGTCGGTAAGGGCTGTCCACATCTTAGCTGTGAGAATAATGAGGTTGGGAAAAGTCAAAAGACTTCCTAAGATCTCCCAGCTTCTAAGTAGGAAAGTGGGGGCTGGAACCCAAAGCCATGTGGTCATAAATTTCAAAGTCTGTCCCATCATCCAGGCCTGTGGCTGAGCATTATGGCCGAACCGAGAGGAGTGCTTGGTTCCTGTTCTTTGAGGAAGAAAGGCAGTTACCTTGAGAGCTGGCCTGGGTGTGAAAGGCTATGTACTGTGCTTTGTGCAGAGATGATTTTCTTCACTGGCCAACTGTGGGGTATGAGGATCACAGTGACAATGACTTGCACAGAGCCAGCTGCATCTTCACCGCCCGCCGGTTCTCCCTATGTCCCCAGGCCAGTGGCAGGGTCACAGCTGGGGGCTCTTCCTGCGCCTCCAGACACCCAGGGAGCCAAGGCTCTGGCTGTGCAGAAGAAAAGTCATGTGCCCTGATTCGCCAGTGTCTTAACACTGACAGAGCCCTGTATTCCTTCCAGCCCCCAAAGGACTGACAACAACCACATTCAAAGACCTTTTCCAGTCTGTGCTCTTTCCCAGCGCTTGTGATCCGATCTCCTCAAGGACTGGAATTCCAGCACCACGATGACTTCCTTGGTCTCCCACCCCACCCACTGCCGACCCCTCCCTACACTGTCCAGAGAGGGGCTTCCCAGTGAGAGATGCCTGAGCAATACCTTCTTTGGACAATCTACAGTCATTATCGCCTAAGCAGTGCTTTGCAATATTCAGACAGTGTTAGGTCACAAAATCAATGGAATGGGTGTTCAAAAATCTGAAACACAGTAGAATAAAAAAGAAAATGTCAGAGTGCATTTGAAGAAGATAAGGTTAAATATTGCCTCTTCAAACTTCTGTTTCCTTTAGGCTTGCATATTTCTACACTGCATGGATGTTTCTATCACGCCTGGGGTGTCACATGCAGTTCGCACCATGGTCACAGACCAGAAGCCGCCATCTTATGATGCTCCGCCACCGGCGGGATGTTATTTCCACAGACAGCTGTGGCGTGGGGGTCGTGTGTCTAATGAAGACCACCCGTTCCCAGGGATAGATAGCGGCCCCTATGGGATATATCCTGTACAGATGGCCATGGCTCAGGGACGCAATGCATGGGAGCCTTTTGAGATAAAGCAGATTAGAGAACTTAAAAATGCAGTTACAACCTTTGGGCCGACTGCGCCTTACACCATTGCCATGCTGGAGAACCTGTCTTCTGGGCCCCTCACCCCCGCGGACTGGATTCAGCTGGCAAAGGCCTGTCTGCCCTCGGGCAGTTACCTGGATTGGCGAGCCTGGTATGCAGAATTCTCTGCCGAGCAGGCTGAGAAAAACGCCAATCGAGGAAACCGGGGGTGGAACAAGGAAATGCTTATGGGAGAAGGTCGGCACGCTGATGACCAGACCCAGTTCCCCGGCGCTGTCTATGAACAAATCAATGCCATAGGGCTCCGCGCCTGGAAACAGGTAAGTGGTGCCGGAACAGCCTCCTTGTGTCTTTCAAAAATAATTCAGGGTACCACAGAGCCATTTGTTGACTTTGTGGCCCGAATGCAAGATGCTGCCGATAAGATATTTCCTGATCCGGGAGTGGCTCAACCGCTGGTAAGACAGCTGATTTTTGAGCAATGTACAAAGGAGTGCAAGGCAGCGATAGCTCCTCATAAGAACAAGGACCTCAATGCCTGGATTAGGATATGCAGAGAGATAGGGGGGCCGCTCTCCAACTCGGGAGTGGCTGCTCTCCTGGCCGCGGCTATACAGCAGAGGGGACCTCGCGGGTTAGAAGGGGAATGTAAGGCTAAAGGGTGTTTTGCCTGCGGGGAGCCAGGACACATTAAACGTCACTGCCCAAACAATGCAGATGCTAGGCCTCGCCCTAGGAATGAAGAACCATATGTTTGTGGGCGATGCAAGAAGGGATCACACAAAGCTGAGGAGTGTAGGTCGGTCTTTGATGCTCAGGGCAACCGTATTTGTGGACAAGATGCTAGAGAGCCAAAAAACGGCCAGAGGGGGCCCCCTTCACAGCCGGGCCCCCGCCCCAGAGACAGGACAGCTCAGGGTGGCAGCCTTCAACAAGGGCCACCCCTGGGTCAGCAGGTGTGGACCTCAGTGTCGCCTCCAGACTTATACAGAAGGTCACCATTAGGACGGATGGCGTTAGGACCCTAAATGACATGCAAAAGCTATTGGGAGACATTAATTGGATTAGGCCATATTTACATATACCAAATTCAGATCTCAAACCCCTGTTCGACCTTCTGAAGGGAGACCCAGATATAGCCTCCCACAGGAGGCTCACTCCTGAGGCAAGAGCTGCCTTACAGAGAGTGGAAAAAGCCTTAGGTGGGGCTACCTTACACAGAATTAAACCAGGGCGACCCTTTGATGTCTGTTTGCTACAGACTAGTCTACAGCCTACAGCGGTGATTTGGCAGAAAGGACCACTACTGTGGATACACCCTAAGGTCTCACCTGCAAAAGTCATAGAGCATTACCCGGAGGCAGTCGCTTCATTGGCCCTTGAAGCGCATGATAGAGCTGTCCAACATTTTGGCTCAGGACCACAAGCCATCCGAGTACCCTATACCGCCAGCCAGATCAAGACCCTGGCTGCCTGCATAGATACTTGGGCCATTCTGAGATGTGTTTTCCATGGGGATATAAACAATCAATACCCTAAAGACCCTATCTTGTCATTTGTCACTCAGCACCCTATAATTTTTCCAAAGGTTACTGCCTCTGAGCCATTAGTCCCAGCAACTACAATATACACAGATGGCTCCAAGACGGGGATAGGCGCCTATGTGATCCTAGGCAAGCCCCCGGTTACCATACAATTTAAACCAGATCAGCCTCAGGTGGTAGAACTGCAGATCGTTAAAATGATTCTTGAACGGTTCTCAGAAGCCATTAACATTGTCTCCGATTCTAGGTATGTGGTCAATGCTATGCAAGTGCTTGAGACTGCCAGTTTAATTAGATCCACTTCCACAGTGGCTGGACTGTTCCTGTCTATCCAGACATTGCTTCAGAACAGACACCATAAGGTCTTCACCACCCACATAAGAGCACATACATCCCTGCCAGGGCCTATGGCACAGGGGAATGCGGCTGCTGACACTGCCACTCGCCCGTTATGGATTTTTACCTTACTAACACCAATCGAGCGAGCCCGTGCCTTCCATGATAAATTTCATGTTAATGCCAGGACACTAGCAAACCATTTCCATGTTTCTAGAGCAGATGCACGAGATATCGTGCGACTATGTGACTCCTGTGCCACATACAAACCTGCCATACCGATGGGAGTAAACCCTCGAGGTTTGATCCCTGGTGATGTTTGGCAGATGGACATCACACATATACAGGAGTTTGGGACTCTTAAATATGTTCATGTTTCCACAGACACCTGTTCTCACGTCATATTTGCAACAGCAGAAACAGGTGAAAAAGTGTCTAATGTGATCAATCATTGCCTGGCGGCTTGGGCCGCATGGGGCAAACCAAAAATATTAAAAACTGATAATGGACCAGCCTATATAGGCAAAGCTTTCAATGAGTTCTGCAAAATGATGGAGGTTCAATTAAAACATGGTATCCCATACAATCCCCAAGGTCAAGGAATCATTGAGAGGGCTCATAGAAGCCTCAAAGAAATTTTACAAAAACAAAAAGGGGGAGTAGGCCAAGGCCTGGCCCCAAAGGCACGATTATCCATGGCACTATTCACACACAATTTTTTAAATTTAAATAATGATAATCGCTCCCCAGCTGTGGAGCACTGCAACCCTTCCCCCAACCATAAAGGGTGGGTGAAGTGGAAAGATGTCCTGACAGGACAATGGATGGGCCCGGATCCGGTAATCAGCTGGAACCGAGGCGCGGTTTGTGTTTTCCCACAGGAATCGGGACGAGAACCACTGTGGATACCGGAGAGACTGACACGGACAACAAAGCCCTCGACTAAAGATCAGACCTGCCCTACTGGAGATCCATCACAGACCAACCAACAAGATGAATAGAAATAGCGGTAACCCGAAATGGACAAGAAGATCCTCAGGCATATGCATGGCTCGCTCGCCTAGCCTACGACCGAGTCTAGGGACGGTGAGCTTCCCACACTCCTCCTCTAAAAAATTATGATATAGCAGGGTAGATGAGTCAATGACGGGTAAGAGCGTGCCTCCCCAGCATGACTCGACCTAAGCCAGGCCCTACCCCATCCTGCACGTAAGCCGCTGGACTGTTAGATGCTGCCCAGGTCTAAATTTCTCTCCGAGGGGATTTCTTTACGGAGAGGAAATGAGTGCAAGCTTGTGTGCATCCAGGTTCCGTCCAGTTTGTGCCTGGCCCTAGAAAAAGGACGAGGGCCTCAGGGCCTTGGCAGACCATGGGACGGCCGACCAGGGTCTAAGCCAAGGACCTACGGTGGGCCTACGCATAGGGCATAAGCCTCTGCACCCAGTCCAGGAAGGGCTACGATGCGCACATTCATAAAAAATAAAAAAGGGGGAGATGTTGGGAGCCGCAGCCCCGAGCCCGGTCGCCTCACTTGGCGGACGTGAGGCCTGTAGTAAAGAGTGAGGCCTGAGGTAGATTACCCCTCCCATCGAGCACGTTAGTTTCCTGCTTACCGCGTAAGCAACCCGCTCAACAATATAGCCTGCCTGGCAACTGATGATGTTAGCCAATCAGCTTGCCTTGCTTACTTTAACATGATTGGACACTGTACCCGTATATATACCGGTGCCACCCCTGGGCGGAAGAAGAAGCCAGATAGAAGCCCGGAAGTAGAAGCCCAAAAGGAGCCGCGGAGAGCGGACCGGTAGAGGCTTTGGGGCAGACTGAAGCACAAAAGGAGCCGCGGGGAGCGGACCAGAGGAGGCTTCAGCTGGGAGAACCCAGGGCAGGCTGTACGGAGAAGGAAAATAAAAAGAAAAGGTTGTCCACTACCAGACTTTGTCGTGTGTCCTTCCTGCCGGCCGGGAGCGGACATCGACACACATTCTACCTCTCAGCAAAACCAGCACACCCCTACAGGTCCCTTCATGCAGACGGAACTTTGCCCAGTCACCCCTCAAGTCCTGTCTTTTTAGTTCCTTCTGTGCCTATTGCAATTCTATGACAAAACACCTTTGAAAACCTCAGCCTTCTCCCCAACCAGAGCTCATCACAGATGCCTCTTTGCTCCTGCAGTACATTTGCATCTCTCTTTAGCATATTTCATTCTGCTTGAATAAAGGTTAATTTAAATGTCAGATTCTCCCAGCTGCTTTGGGTGCTGGGCAGGACTTGTAATCCAGTTTTGTTTTTGTCTGCAGCACAGTGCTTAGTATATTGGCATCAACAAGGAAGTGGTTCTTCAGTTGAACTGAATCCTCAAAACAGCCCTATAAAGGGGATATTGTCATTTCAATTTTGTACAAAAAGCAAATGAGGCTTAGAGAGTTTAGGTGATTTGCTTGAAGTTGCACAGGAATGGAACAGTGGAACCGAGCTGGTCAATTTTTTTACTCTACAGTTTTGACTCTGGTCTCCAGCTTGTGGGTCCCAGTGCTGTCAGTGGCCTAACCAGAAATCCATCCCAACAGTGTTCTGCCACACCCTGAAATCCTCCACGCCATGTGCAGATTCTCCAGGGAGCTGGCTCCTCACAGACCCTAACAGGCTCTCAAATGTGGGGTGGAGTGAGCTTCCCTGGAAGAACCTGAGATGGGAGGACAGGATATGGAAGGCAGGAAAAAGAGAGCAGTGGAGGGGTCAAGGGGGCATGAGAAACACAGAAACTCAGGAGAGACTGAGCAACCCAGAGGGACAAGACAAAGAAGGGAAGAGAGAGCAAACGGGAAAGAAGGAAAGACAGAGGACCGAGGCAGAGCAGACACCACCTCCGGGTGACACTGGAACATGACCGGTTAACTGTACAGCTAACCTGCCTGGGAAACCTGACACAGCTAAACTCCCTAAAGGGATCGATGATTTTGTGGGGTAACAACAGTGGAGTCTAGCAGACTTGGAAAGTTCTGCCCAAACTCTCCACTCTCCCTTTCCCACTGTTTCTGTTTCTGTAACCACACCTGACAACACCTCACCAATACAAGCTTGCCCCATAGAATGAGAATGAAATATAGGTAAAAACAAAACCCTATTCTCCACTGTCGGGGGCATTAGTCCCTGAGAGAGGCCTGGCAATAGATCTGCCCTTTCTCCTACTCAGGATCTGAGAGGCTTTGGTCAGGATCCCAAGCAGTCCCCTGCTTTATTTGGTTACCTGACAGGGAAAGTTGGGATCCAGCACAACCACCTGTGGCACGATGCCTCTCCCATGGATGGAGGGGGAGCTCTACCCTACTCTACTCCTGCGGAGTAAGCCCCAGAGAACCATTTCCTGCCATGTGGGAGGCTTCCCACAAGGCCAGAGGAGGGCTCTAGCTGTCTGAGGAGGGCTTACACACAGAGAGGACCAAAATGGCATTTGGCAGACGTTTAAATCTTGGTAAAAACAGGGGCCCGGATTTAGAAGGAGACCTGAAACAAGATCTCCATTTAGAAGGAGACCCAAGCAAAGGTTTCCAAAGAAGATAGATCATCCTCTGTGGCCGCGCCACCTGCCCCAGCTGCTGTTGGAATCCAGTGAGCCCTGAAACTGGAACACTTTAGGCCGCTGCTAGCAGGTGGGAGTGTGTGGACTGTGCGTGTGAGTAAAAGTTTGTGAACGAGACAGACATCGCACTCCAGACCTGATTTGGGTGCACAGGCCCAAGTGAGGTGCCGAGTCCCAGACAGCAGTTCCAGGGTCATCCTCATATGACTCAGGGCAACACTGCAGTGATAGCCAGGACCACGCATCTGCCAGTGCTAAGATGGGCCTAGAAAGCTCCAGGAGATCGCCAGCTGGTAAAGGAGGAAGTAATTGATGTCTTTCTCTGTTGTCTTTCTCTGTGGGTGATGGGAATCATGGGAGGCAGTTAGAATAAATCCACTCCTTTACAGGTCATAATTAAAAATTTAAAAAAAATTTACTGGAGACTATGGACAGAAACTCTCTCCCAGGAAATGCCAGGCCCTTTGTAAAATGAAATGGCCATCCTTTCAGGCTGGTGCCCAGCCCAGGGTTCATTGGAAAAGCTCTGGTCCTGAAGGTTTAGAAGGTTATGACACAAGATCCTGGACACCCGAATTAAGTTTCCTTTTGTGGATTCATGGTTGCAGCTAGTTATTTATCTCCTCCAACCACACCCTTGGGTGAGAGTGCCCTTTCTCAAGTTGTCACTGCAACTGTTTAAACAACCCTCCACCACCACGACCAAAACACCACCCATGCTCTCAAAGACCCCTTTTTAAGACAGCTACCACCTTATGCCCGGGGCCTAAACAGATTGCTCAGCTAGAAAATGCCCTATATCTAGCTAGGTGTACAGTGTTGGTTTCTCTCTCAAGTAGAGAGGGAGGGCTTGCCAAAGACAGCTGGCACTTAGGTGGGGCTGGATTTGAGGCCAAGGCTCTTGCCTCCCATTCTGGAGGGACAGGCCCACTCAGGCAAGCTCCTGGCAAGCCACTTTCTCCACATGTGGAGTCAGGAGAGTGCCTTTCTGGTTCCTTGACTTGAAATGAACTAGCAACAATGACCTTGATCAAGTTCACTTCCTTCTCAGAATCCAGACATCCTTGTTTGTTGATGAGGATGACATGAGAGCTACATTCATTATACTGTCAATTACTAGATGTCAGCACTTCACAAACCTCAAGGATTGAAATGTCGTAATAATTATTGCATAGAACATGGGAACGGTCGCACCATCGATTCTCACCTGAAAGATTAGATTTTCTATAACAATGGCTGTGTCAAGGAAAGCGTCTTAGAAATTGGACTCTCTGCTAGCCTTTTAGTCTCTTCTTTATTATCATAACCATCTCCAACAGTCTCAAGACTGCCCTGGTTCATTTATTTTGTCTGCTAGTACATAACGAGCACCTCCTATGGTCTGGGGTGCAAGAGCAAGCAAAACAGAAAAACATGATGCAAAAACATTGACAAAATAAAGAAGAAAGGGGAATACAGAGGGTTAGGAATAGAGTTGGAGGTGAGTTGCAATTTTTAAATCAGTGGCCAGGGAAGATCTCATGGAAATAGCAAAATATAGGGGAAAATCCTCAGGAGGGCAGGAGTTAGCCACGGCTTCTGGACAGGAAGGCTGTTCCAGGGAGAGGGTGGAGAAGTGCCCAGGCTGGGAAGCAGACACTGGCTAGCAGCTGTGAGGCATGCAGAGGGCCCAAGCAGCAGCAGATAGCGTCGGGGGGAGGTGTGAGGCTCAGGTGCAGAGGACTTTGTAGGCTGTATCCTTGCGTCATGCAAGAGTACCACAGCCTTAGCAGCCTGGAGCAGCAGTTCCACCTTATAAGTTCTGCAGTGAGGGCTGGGTGAGCTGAACGAGGTCCTCACAGAAGACCTTCACATGTCATCAGGGCAGGGCTCTTATATAGCTCTCACTGGGGAGGGACTTGCTTCCAAGCTCAGTGGCAGTGCTCAGTTCTTGAAGACTGCTGTATGAAAAGTCCAGTATTTTTTGCTATTGGAAGGCCACTGGAGGAGGCTCTTGGTCCTGGCTGTGTGGCTCTCTTCACATGGCAGCATGCAGGGTTTCAGCTTGCTCCTTTAAAGCCATAAAGGGAGAGAGGAACCTAGCGAGATAGGGGTAAGGAGCTCATCTATGTAGTCATGTACATGTTACTACCTTTGCCCTCCTCCTCCTCCTTCTTCCTCTTCCTCTTCTTCTCTTTTTCCTTCTATCCTTCTCCATCTCCTTCTTCAATAAGGTCTAAGTTGCCCAAACTGTGCTTGTACTTGGGATTCTCCTGCCTCAGCCTCCTGAGTTGGTGTCACAGTCTGCCCTCTCCCTTCGGTGTGCCGTGGTCACTGCACATGCACAATGCCTTCACCCCTTCCCATGGCCCCCAAAGCTCACAGCCTAGAATCTCTTCTGAATCAGGGCCATATGTAGATGAGTTTCCTTAAACCTATACATTGTGAAGAGCAAGGAATCTTTCCCCACCCCACAGCATAATGGTGGGATAACAGGTGTGGATGTACTGTTCAGAAAGAGGGACTGAGTGTCACTAAAGAATGACACAGTGGTTCTGAAATCTGGCTGGGCAGATGCTTGGCATTCCTCATTGGGTTTTAAGCCTTGAGGAATATTTCCTGTGTCTTAGCTCTCCCAATGGACTTCCGCCTTTTGAGTCATCTTTCTGAGTTATGAACCATGCTGTGGGTTTGTGCCCAGCTCATTTTATCAGTCTTCTTGCCAGTAGTTTTGGGGCTCAGCAGCCTTCTTTCATTTTGTACTTTTACTGTCCCCCACAGTCCCAGCAGACAGTGCTCTTGCTGAAGTAAATTTCTCAAAACCTTTGTGTCAGAAACAGCCAGACCTACCACTGTATATATGCTGCCATTGGGAAAATTGCTTCCCTCAGGTAACCAGCTGGGCAGGGAGAAACAACCAATTCATCCTGTGCACCCACAGCCACCAATGCAGACCTTTGTTTCCCGCCAGCAGCCAGCACAAGCCAGGAAAATCAGACAAACACGCCCCTGTGCCCCTGCCACCTCAGTGTAGCTGCAAGGGTCTGCCCCGTGCCTCACTGTCTCCCCAGGAACCTGGGTTCAGAGGCCTATTTCCCTACACTGTGGAGGGGAAGCCAGTGTGGGAAGCACCTGGGACCCCATAACCAGCTTGTTAGCAGGAACCCAGGAAAATGTCAAGAGGAAGGAGCAAAAGGCAATCTCAGACCTCCAGCCCACATAGAACAAGTCTGGGAGATACAAACATAGAGGAAAGTGGAAGTCACACACTTGAAATCTCTCAAAGGACAGCAACTGAAGTAAACAACTTCATTAGGCTGTACAAGTAATCAGATCAGAAATAACATCTCAGGTAAGAGAAGAAATCACAAACATAATGAAAGAGTTGCCTTATATATCTAAAGAAGACATAGATTTTAAAAAAGAAGAGCATTGGGGCTGGGGATTTAGCTCAGCGGCATAAGCGCCTGCCTTGCAAGCAGGGAGTCGTGAGTTCGATCCCTGGTACCGATAAAAACGAAAAAGACAAAAAAAAAAAATTAAAAAAAAAGAAGAGCATAGCAAAATGAAGGAAACAATATATTGAATGAACAATATAGAAAGGAATTATAATTCACAAGACAGATTCATAGAGATATTCAGGAAATTAAAAACTCCATCAAAAGTTGGCAAAACCATTTGAAAGAGACTGAAGATAGATTTTCAGACCCTGAAGACAGCATTGCAGCTAGTGGTCTTGAAAGGAAAGGTCTCTTAAAAATAATAAGGAACCAGGCAGGAAATAACAATTCAATGGCTGCAAGATGACGCAAATAATTTAAATGATGAAAAATAATTTAAGAGAGATAGATATCAGTGAAAGAGCAGGGGTCAACATGAATGAAAGAAAAGAACTGTTTACAGAAGTAATAGCAGAAAACTTCCCAAACATGGGAAATGGATCTGGCATACAGATAAGTGAGGAATATAGAACTCCAACTAGCCACCCAGACATATAATAATCAAGATGCCTGAAATTCAGCACAAGAAGAGATATTAAAAGCTGTTAGAGAAAAGAAACAGATCACCTATAAAGGAAAACCAATCAGAATCACAGATTTGTCAACACAAATCATCAAGTCAAGAACTTGGAGTAAGTGTTTCAAATCCTGAAAGAAAACAACTTCCAACCTAGATTGATGCACCTTGCAAAGCTGTCTTTCAAAATTGATGGAAAAATAAGATTCTCCCATGATAAAGAACAACTGAAGAAATCCATGACCACCAAACCAACCCTACAAAGAGTGCTGAAGGATATTTGAGAGAGAGAGAAGAAGATGACCATGGTTTCAGAAACAGCAGCAGAGAGAGACTGCCAAACAGGCCAGGCAATTGAATGCAGGGGAAGAGTGGGGGGCCAACAGCAGGAGGATAGCAGGGCAGAGGTGAGCCAATGCACGCTGATTGTGACCATTAATGTAGGTGGCCTCAATTCAACAATTAAAAAAAAAACAGGGAGAGTGGATCAAGAAACAAGATCCATCTATATTCTGTGTACAAGAATTCATTTATCTCAAAAAAGAAATTCATAGACAAAAAGTCAAAGAAGAGAAAATGGTTGTTCCATGCAACAGGAAACCAGAAAAAAAAAAAAAAAAAAAAAGCAGGGCCCCTGGTGCACGCCAGGAGGAGAACCAGTGCTCCCGAGATCTGGCCATGGTGGAATTTAGGCAGCTTATTCTCCCGCCCTCTTGGTAAGCATCCCCCAGTATGGGCCAGGAGGAGAACCAGCGGCTCCCATGAGCCTACTGGCATGCGGACTGACAATTAAACACCCTCCCCTCTCCAGTAGCTACTAGGGATAGATGTTGCAAAATCTCCTGGGAGGATGACCATATGCAATATAGCAAATATGAGGGATTTCCTTCTATCTTCTGTTTGAAGGCAAAGGTTGTTTTCACTGTTTTGTTATGTTTCTTTTGCTCTATTCTGTACTCTCAATTGGTTTTATAATGTTCTGGTTTTGGTTTGATTTCATTATATCTAACTGACTGCACAACTATTGTGAAGAAAACTATTGTGAAGATAACGAGATAGAACATAGTACAACTATTACTACCATCCCAGGATCCTACTGTGAAATCCTGTACCAATTTCACTGCATTGTCTTCACTGGCTTTGTTTTGTCTTGTTCAGTTGTATTTTTACTACTTTCAAAATAATTTTTTTTTAAAGGCAGGGGTAACTTGCCCATCAACCACAGAATGGATAAGAAAGGTGCTCTGTGATAAATAAAGATACACTTGAGGCTCTTGTAGTTAAATTGATACAACTTGAGATCATGCTCATGGGTGAAATGCTTCAAACTTATGTGGGTGAACATATTATCTCCTAAGGGTTAGTGGGATCTAAAATGTACAATAGATATTATGATGGTGATAGGGGAGGAAATGTCTAAAAAGGAAAGGTGGTAACCATTGTTAATTTCCTACTATCTTGTTTTGAATTCCTGTATTGTGTTCATAGTTTTGTTAGGTTTGGTTTTATTCTGTCTTGTTCTGTTTGATTTTACTGTGTCTGATGGGATGAGCAGTTATTTTGAAGATAACAGGATGTATTATTGTACCCATTGTTGATTTCCTATTATCTTGATTTGAAGTGTTGTATCACTTTCATTGTTCTGTTCTGAATAGCTTTCTTGGTTTGATTTTCTTTTCTTTAAAATAAATAAATACGGACTTCCGGGAGAACATGGCAGACAAATAACAGCAGCCACGGAGGCTCTCTGAGATTACCAGCTTAGAATCCAGGAGCGGTGCCATGTGAGGAGTCCTACATGAGGGGAGGTGTACCCAGCCGACCCAGGAACAAAGTAAGCTGAGAGAAACCAACTGGAAATGCAGTCCTGATGCTATAACAGGAACAGATAGAATCTCAGCGTAGAAGCTGGATCCCGCGCCACTGGAAGCTGCGATTTGAATTTCCTGCTGCCGATACTGCATCCCAATCGGCAAGGCAGGGAGAGAGAAACACGAAAACTCTGAGCAGGAATCAGCCCAAACAGTGTTGAGAGCGGGACTGGCAGGGAGCCCTGCATCGACCTGCGGTGAGTGAGAGAAATGGGGACCCTTTTATAGACTAGGAGGCTCCAACAGAGGACATTCTGGGAACAGGCAGACTAGCTAGAACACAGCCCTGCAGTGACTTTAGTCGCATATTCCCCTCTCAAGCGGGAGGGGTGGGGAGCGCTTGGCCTGGTGATGCCGCAGACTAAGATCCTGCAGGCTAGTCCAAATCAGATCCCTGTGCCTGGCGCGCACCCTAGCAGTGAAACATTCAGTAAGTTGATCTGGAGGGGGGGGCCCAGCAGAGGCTGCCCAGGTCTGTGTCTCCCTAGTACACTGCAGTGGGCGGGAACACCTAGCTGACGGATTCAAACAAACTGCAACAGACAAAGAGAAAAAAAAAACTGAGCCTCCTACATAGGCTTGTATGGAAGGAATAAAAAGTATGGGAAAAGGGAGCAACAAGAAAGGCTCCTCAGTCCCCAATCCTGAGAACACTGATCCAAAAAAGAGAATGAAGACAGTAAACATGCAATATCAGACACGGCACCTATAGACATAAAGCGGTATCTCCGGAGCCTCATAGACGAGTTCAAAAATGAAGTATTTAATGAAATAAAGCAAGAAATAAGTAGAATAGTTAGAGAAATGCTAAGCACCGCCCAAGAAAAAACAGATGGTGGAATGGAAGAACAGAAAAAAAGGGGAGAATTGTTTGATGGAGAAAATAGAGAAAACATAGAATATGTGAAGCAGGTTCACAGAGATTACCAGGTAACTAAAAACTCTATTGAAAGCTGGCATAACAGCTTGAAAGAAACTAAGGATAGATTATCAGACTGGAGGACAGATTTGTAAGGTGGGAGCATGAAATGAAAAACTTCTTAAAAATAACAAGAAAACAAACAGCAATAATACAAAGACTAGAAGATGACAAGAGGATTTATAACTTAAGAATTAAGAACATAAAAGAAGAGGTAGGGACTCAAACAAATGAACTACAAAAGCTATTCACAGAAATAATCCAGGAGAATTTCCCTAATTTAGCAAAAGGTAAAGATACTCAGATGTATGAGGCATACAGGACCCTAGCTACCTACAACCCAAACAGAGCAACACCAAGGCATATAATAATCAAAATTCCAGAAATCCAATATAAGAACAGAATACTAAACGCTGTCCGAGACAAGAAACAGGTCACTTACAAGGGAACACCCATCAGAATTACAGCAGACTTCTCAGCACAAACCATCAAATCACAAAGAGCGTGGGGGGAAATAATTCAAGCTTGAAAGATAACAACCTCCAGCCAAGATTGATATATCCTGCACAACTGTCCCTAGAAATTGATGGAAAAACAAGGTGCTTCCAGGATAAAGAGGAACTAGGGGAATTTGCAACCACCAATTCAACTCTACAGAGAATACTGCAGGATATTCTAAGAAAGGAAAATACCAAGACTTCAGAAACAGTAGCAGAGAGGCCACAATGAATGGAGCAGAAAGTGAAATGAAGAAGACAAACTGACAACAAACGACAGAAAAAGAGCTCAACAGAAATGAGGCAGAGAAGATTGGATGGTAGGAACAGCTATTTTGGAGAAAACAAGACATCATAATAGCTAGTGCTGATTTTGTATCATCTTGCTTTGAAGTCCCATCAAGCTTTTGTTCTTCTGTCTCCATCGGTCTTAACAGGTTATATCTTACTGGATTTTATTATATGTGAAAATATAAGCAAAAACTTTTATAGACAAGGAAATTATACAGAAACCATTGTTCATTTTCTGATAGTTGATTCTAAATACCCTGTAATACTGTCATTCTCTTGAATGGTTTTACATTGTCTTGATATTTTTGGTGCTACAGTATAAGAAGTTATACTCAAAGATTTCAAGGAAAGAGACACTATGGTAACTACTTTTATGTCAGGATATCTGCGCAAAACACTATTTTGCTTAAATGGTTATGCTTTGACCTGCGCTGTTTTGTTGTTATGCCCTCTTTTATCTCAATCTCCTTTTTAAAAATTATTTACTTTTTTGTTATTATCTTTTTAATTAAGGGAAAAATAAAAAAAGCAAGATACATTATAGTAACCCACTTTGATTTCCTATTAACTTGATTTGAAACCCTGTATAGCCCTCACCATGTTGCTTTGACTGATTTTCCTCTATTCTGCTTTGCTTGATAGTACCAAGTTTGAAAGTATAGGCAACAGCTGTAAAGACAGTAAGATTCCTTATGACACCCATTCCGGTGGACTATTATCTTCTTTTAAAGTCCTGTAATGTATCCAATGTTTTGGTTTTATTTTGTACTGTTTTGTTCAATTTTATTATAACTGACGATATAGGCAATTCTTTTTCAGATAGCAAGAGGCAGTATGGTAATCATTGTTGATCACCTAGTATTTTGTTTTTATATTCTCTATTATGTCCATCCTTTTGATTTGACTGACTGTTCTGTTATGGCACATTTGGTTTTACTCTCTTCAAAAAAAAGTAATAAGAATTGTGGGAGTAATAAAACCCAAAATGTGTAATTGTCATTGTACAAAAGAAAGGAAAAGAAAGTGCTCTAAAGAATATAACTGCATATATATTTAAGTATATAAGATAGATAACCATATTACTGAGTTTTGTTGGATCATTGAACAAAACTGTTTCCAATCTCACTGTTTGAAAGTCCACTTTATGTGCTTTAATTTTGTAAATTGAACAACTATTTCTAAGATAACAATATGTAATCTATTAACTAGTGATTTCCTGTTGTTTATGTTTTCTGAAATTCTGTATAACTTGTACCCTTTTTCTATTTTTTTCTTTTTCTCCTTAAATAAAAAAAGAGATTATCTTCATGATAATTATTAAGGAATACCCGATAGAGGAGGAAAGACAATAAAGTGAAAATGTTACAGTTAGTTTTGATGCTTAGGCTAGAATTTAGTCTAGGTTAGCTCTTGCCTGAAACGAGAAGCAGATTCATTTCTTACACTCACAGCGCACTGAGGGAGGAAAAAAATGAGTATTATGCTAGCCACATATGTGCTTTTAAAAGTAAAAAGAAACAGATGAAATTAGTAATACATTTATTGAGCCCACTCTATCTAAAATGTGGTCATTTAGCATGTAATCAATACAAAAGTATTTTATACCTTTTTCCTACTAAGTCTTTTTGAATTTGCATATGCACTTTGTGCACCTCAGAGGAGACCTTGCCCAACTCTAGCTGTGGTTTTAGTGTCATGTTTGTCGTAAACTGACTTCTCCATCATCTTCCTCTTGTCCTCCCCAAGGACACACATACCCTCACCACACAAGACCACTTACCATTTCCCCTGCCTGTGTCCAAGCTGTGCCATCTACCTAGAGTGCTCTCTGCACTCTTGTTGGCCTTGGAGAGGTACAGATCTCTAAGAGGAATCTCCCAGATTTTCTAACCCTAGGAAAGATTTCTCACTCCCTCACACTATTCACATGTGGATCAGAGTGCTTATCCCAGGGGTTTGTTGTTTCTGAGGCTATTCCTCTGATACACCTTTGTTCTGGTCGCGGCTTGCAGTGGACAGCTGCTGATCAGTGGATGTTTGCACACAAATGGAAGAAACCTCTAACCAGTGGTATTTATTCTTTTACGGACTTCCTCTGTCTTTGTTTAGAAGATTTGAGACTTTACTGTTCCCTTACCTGTGTAGGGGACCCACGTACCCAGATATAGTAACTAATGCGGCATTCATCCCAGGATGTGCACAGAACGCATCTTCCCTCATTTCCCCTCTATCTTATTGAGAAAATCAAGGCATAGAACTGAATCAGAGGGGCCAGCATATTGGCATCAGTATCAGTGCACAGGAGTGTGGAAGAAAGTTCTTGAAAGGCTATGGTGGTCCTGGAAGGTTAGAGTTTCTGGTTGTTGCAGATCAGCTGACCCATTTGCTTATTTGATAAAAGGAAGTGAAGTGGAGAAAGGGAAGTAAACTCCTGGGCCCTGGTGAGTGTTTCGGGTGGGCTTGGGTCTGGGAAGCTGAGAATGGTTCTCCTGGGAGCTTGAGTGGGAATGAGGAGCTCACTGCTGGAGAGAAAGCTGACAAGCAGAATGATCACCTGTGATCAGGAAAGATACTGGCCTATAGAAAGTGGAAGAGCCAGGATGACAGAAGGAAGAGCCAAGGAGTGGGCTCCAGTTGCTGCTGATGTGTGTCTCATATATTGTATATAAAATGTAATATTTATTATTAGGACTAAAAACTTCTTAGAGAGCAATGCCAGTTCTCAGTCTGCAGGATGGGAGATGGGAAGAATCAGAGATGCAGAGAAAGCAACAACTGTATTCAGGGTTACACAGCACTTTAAGCTCAGATGAAGCCTCTGAACCCTTCTGAGCCCACTCATGGCTCTGCTGGAATCAAGGGCCCCAATATAGCCCCTAAGGGCAGGACTGGGGTGCGGTGCCAGGCCTGATTAGTGTTTTCTTCACCCTCTTCTGGAGAAACGATGTGATTAGGCCTATTTATAGGGGCCGGGTGCCTTAATATTCTGCCCGGTGTGTCTCTTGCCAATCAAATCAGTGCCGTCTGCAGAGTGATTGCTGCTTTAGTGGCACCAGGGAGCGGAGTTAATTAAACCCAATATAAATAGACTCTGCCCTCGCCTTGCAAATCCAAGGCGTGCTTTTCCTTTCTGTCCTCCACCCCCACACACCTCCTTTCTTCAGGGCCCCCTTTGCCTGCCTGGATAAGAGGAGCCGAGACACTAGTGTACCAGGAAACACTGGCCATGCCCTGCCTGTTTCAGGAACAGGCCCTGAGGCCCTCAGTAGCCATACTGGAAAGAACCTAGTGTCCACATTCTCCCTGCTTTTGCAGATCTGGGTACCATTTGGCCATCCATTTAGGTGATCCATGCCCTACCTGTCCCTCTGCTTCCAGCCTCCTTTTCATTCTGCACCAGAGTTGTTTTTGTGTCTGTCCGAGTATGAGAGGTTGCACTGAGATACTTCTTAGTGCCTTAGCAGGATAGGTACCAAGCATATTTCAGGGGTCAAGCATGTCACACCTTTGCTGAACTTCTCAATGATCCCTGCTCTTGCCTTTTCCCCTTTCCACACTCAGCAATTACCAGCAGAAACCCAACTTCTGGCCACCCCGGATTCCCATCCAATGTCCCCTGCCCCACATTGAATGTGTGCAGGCACCAAGGCTTCTCTTCCTCATCACACCCTGCCCTATGGTGATGTGTATAGTGTGGTACACCTGATGCTCCTGTTCCCATCCATGGGCACCACGACTCCTGTGAATGTCCCTCCCTACTCCTTGCAGGGTGGACCTATACAGCGCTGTCATCCAGCTGAATCTGCAGTGAGAGGAAGCGTCCAGCAGGTGGCTGATACCCTGCAGACCTGGAAAAGGTCTTGGGAGGTGGATGTCTTTAGGAGGCAGACACTGCAACCCACCACGCACCCCACCTGATGGCAGGGTCCCCCTGTTCTAGATAGTCTTCTCTCTGTTCCCAAGGATCCACTCCTTAGGAGTAGAAGTTCCTTTAGGGACTCTTGGGGAACCCCGCTGGATTCCATATGGGGAAGGGGCTTCCTAGTGCCCAAGAACTCACCACCTGCTGTCTTGTGTAGCTCTGGGTTTCCTGTGGCCTCAGAGGCCCCAGTAGCAACTCAGCTTTTCCATCAAGGAGAGAGTGTGTGTTCCTGCACTTACTCCTGCAGCCAGCAAATGTACAATGATTCAGCACCGTGCTGGATGCTGACTGTGCTCTGCTGTGAATACAACACATGTGTGCCAGGCTCTGTCCAAGTCCAGTGAACGCTGTGCCGGGAGGGACAGATTTACCGACCACTCAGGTCAGACACAGGTTCATTTGCGTGATGCTGACCAAGTCAAAGGAGGCCATATATTCTTTGGTAAAAAGAATTTATTGAAAGCTAGCTCTGAGAAGATGGAGGAGCCCATCTGCCTCAAATCATCACCTCCCCGATTATAGGAAGACAAGGGTCTTTTACAGTGAGGAACGGGGTAGGGGACACAGAGATAATGCAGATCGCACACTTTCCTTATCACTTCCTGCCATCCTCAGCTCCTCTTAGTCTTTCTAGTGAAAAGAAGGGGCCAGCATCTGCAAATTCTGTCACTTCTTTTGGGCCCAGCAGAGGAGCAGGTATGGGCTCTGTGCTTAGCAGGAGGAAGTTTGGAGAAGTTGCTTGTCTCTAAAAGAAAAAGGCTTTAACTTTAAAGTTCTATTTTGCTGTGTCTGTTACAAAACCAGTGTCCCCTGAGGTGGTAGTGGCAGTGTTACAGTGGTGATATGTCACCAGGCAACAAGGATTTCTCAGCTCCATTGTGGTCATATGGGACCATCATATCTCAGGTCCCTTGCTGGCTACAACACCATTATGCAGTTCATGACTGTAATCAGTGCAGGATTAATTACAGTGGTGATAAGACTTACTTGCCATATGTTTTGTAATTATATAGCATCAACCATGCACTACCATTGATCTAAGTGGATTAACTCATTTAGCGCTTTCTACGCTTTAGGAGAAAGTACTGTTGTTATCTCTCTTTTGTAAACAAGGAAATACAATACAGGAAGGCTACAAGACTTGATCAAATAGCAAACCCAAGGACTGTTGGCTCCAAATTCTGTGTTTCTTCACTCCATGAAGAAGCAATGAAGTGCTATGAGACTTGTAATGCAAGACCTACCTTGGTCTAAAGGGATCAGGGAAGATGGGAGGGTGAGGGGCAGATTGGGAAGAACAATCCAGGAAGTCTTCCATGAGCAGAAGCCCTGAGATGGGGAGGATCTGAAAGGAAGAGTAAGAGGCTGGTGAGGTGGGTAGGTTTGAGGTTGTTGGTGATTTTGAACTGGTGCTAATCAGCTTTCTGCTACTGTGACAAAATACCTGAGATAATCAACTTACAATAAGAAAATTTTTGTTTGTAATTTGAGGTTTTGTTCTGTAGTCACTTGGCCACATTGCTTTGGGCTGTTGTAAGGCAGCCTGTCATGGGGGGAATGTATGGTAGAAAGGGGCTGTTCATCTACAATGGCTAAAAGCAGAGAGGAGGAGACAGGAAGGGGCCAAGGTCCCAATACCTCCTTCGAGGGCACATCCCAGGGACCTAACTTCCTTCTACTAACACACACCTCCTAAAGGTTCTCCCACCTCCCAAGCCTTCAACACCTGGCCTTTGGGAGACATTCTTGATCTAAGCCACAGCAGAGCAGAAGAGTTGAAAGTTCAGAATCTCTAGCACTTATCTAGCTCAGTGATTGTGCTGAAATGATTGTTCAAATATGCAGTGTTTGTTTAACATGATTGAACAAGTGATGTTTGCTGTTTCCTCTCAAAGGTCCCAGGTTTTACCTAGCACCGGGTCCTGTCTTTGATCCTAAGTGATCTGGGGTGAGGTTTGGTCTTCTGCCTGGGTGCCAACACCATGCTTTTGAAAGAACCTCTTCTCCCACCCATGTGAAGTATCAACCGCCTGACTGAGGTTCCTCTCATCATGATGACCCACAAACACATACCCCACCCCTAGTCAGATGACACTCCTGCACCCCTGCTCCTTCACTTCCTCACCACTTAGAAGTCTGCCTCTTCCCAGAAGCACCCCCCGGCAGTGAGGGGAATGTGGCCATCATCTATAGCTGGACTTACTGTAACCCCAAATCCTCTCTATGCTTCAGCTCCTCTCCTGCCCCGTGACTCCTCAGCCTCCCACGCGCCTGTGTGGAGTGTGACTGTTCATGACATGGCTAAGGAAGTCACCTCTGAAACAGAAAGCCCAAGCTCAAATATGCTCCCCCATTTGCTTCTCTGTAACCTCGGGCACATTACTTAATCCCTCTGAGGCCCAATGCCTGCACCTGTAAAATAATGATCATAGGGTGTCCTCAGGGGTTGTGTGAAGATTAAGTGATTAAGCACGTGGAGGAACTCAGCAGAGCCTGCTAAGTATCAGACATCCAGTGATTATTAACTCTTATCTGTTGATGTCATTTCTATTCACCTGCTACCTGTGGTGGCTGGCCATCCATCAACCTTTTATCAAAAGATACCGGAAGTACCAGCTGCCCCCTTTGTGTTTATTTTTGGGCTAGATGTGCCCAAGGCACACATGAGCTCAAGGACATAGGCCTTTACAAGCCATTGGCCCCTGATGGTGGCATCCTGTGCCTGGAATGGGTGCTGAACCCAGTCCCTTAGAAGTCACTGTATTTCCTCACTGGGACTGCAGCCATGTGTTTGCCCTCTGTAAGGGAAGGCCTGGGATTTCAGCACACTGTCCTTTTCTGGCCTGCTATTTGGCACTGTGTATGCAGCTGCATGTGATAGGATGCCTCTTGCATCCTGGGTTTGAGTGTGGGCTCCTCACAGCTGGATTGCAGGTCACCTCATCAATCCCCTCCCATGTGCTGGACATGGTGCTGAACCCCAAGGGATCCTGAAAATGTGTGTGACATGCTACTTTCAAAGAGGGCAGAGCCTAGATGGTAAAGGGCATGGCATGGGTTTATGGGGATCTTGAGAAGAGGAAAAGAGGACTTGGTGGCATAACTGTCACTCAGCATTCCCTAACCCAGGTTAAGCAAAAAATAACCAATCCATGGATCAGGCTGCAGTGGTGAAGAGCTTACCCAGTTTCATCAGGACTTGATTTCCTTTCGTTGCACTGTGGCTTGTCGCTTTGGGGTTGGCTTGTTTGTCAGGCAGACCTTGTTCTAGGGATGGCAAGGACAGCCAGTAGGCCATGGCCTACACCCACAGATTTAGGTCCAGCAGGGAAGAGTGCCCTCCATCACCCCAGCCCTTCCTCCTGGTGTCACCCTTGCCCATGTGGCCCAGCATGGCTCTGGGGTCTCCCTGCAACCAAGATCACATGCATTGCCCCAAGTCCTGGGTTGAGCTTACTCACAGCGCAGGACTGAGCCTGTCAGAAAGATTCCCTTCAGGACACAGGGCCTTCACAGGGTAAGGAAGTAGTAGGTGCTAGAAAAGAAATGTCGCGGCCAAGGCAGGTTCCAGAGGAGGGGCGGGCACCGACTGTGGAAGGGTAGGCTGTGGAGGCAGGGCTGAGAGGGTGGGTGTAGGCCACTAGGTGGAGCCTAGACGCGGAGACACAGATTTAGAGAAGCTTTAGAGATTTAGAGAATGGCTTGGACCATGGTATCATGGTGGCCGGAGGAGGCTGTGTTTGAATGGGGTGGTTTTGTGCTGGAGTGCAGACACTGCAGCCTGCCCCAAAATTTCCACTGTCAGTGCAGAGTGCCATGTAGAAGTTGCCTCTCTGTGTGTTTGTGGCTTCCTGTCTCACTATGGGTTGCGTGCTTCTGGGAGCTTTGTCTCATGTTCCCTGTGTCCTGTCATCCTGTGAGAATGGGCTTTGTGGGAACGGGTGAGGCTGAGTGAGGAGTTGGAGTCTGCAAGCTGGAGTTTGAGCGCCCTGTGACAGAGAAGGACTTAGAGTTAGATGCAGGAGTTTCAGGGAACCGCTGCAGGTCCTTGAGCAGGGAAAGGATGGTGCAAAGAGTTTTGGGCCTGCTCAGGGCAGCAGCATGGAGTGGGTGATACTGGGACAGTGTTGATTCCAGGGTCAATTTGGACACCGTACTAAAATCCGTTTGTGACAGGATGAGGCTGCGGTTCAGGGTCACAAGCAAGGAGGGCTGGAGAGACATTTTAAAGGACACAGTGGGGCACCTGTCTGGCAAGCACAAGGCTCTGAGTTCGATCCCCAGTACAATAAATGAAGCCACAAACACACAGAGAGGCAACTTCCACATGGCACTCTGCACTGACAGTGGAAATTTTGGGGCAGGCTGCAGTGTCTGCACTCCAGCACAAATAAATGAAGGAAAGAAGGAAGGAAGGAAGCAGCAATAGGCTATGATGGCAGATTTGGAATCAGAGGATCCAAGAAAGGGGGAGTCAGTGTAAGTGAGGACACCAGCGTCTGTGCTGACACTTGCTCCCTTCTTGCTGGAGATATGACCCCAATTTAGAATCATCCTCTTCCTTAAACATCCTCCACCTGCTTGGAACTCTTGCGAAGAAAAGGCAGGTGACTGTCACCACCCCACCACTCCTCCATCTCAGGCCTTGGCAGGGCGGAGCTTAGGGAGAACCCCGGAGGGGGCTGGGCAGTGGGTGAGCCATGGCTAAGCAGCATTCCAAGCTGTCCGTCTTCCTGACCTGCCACGGTGCAGGGCTATGTACAGCGGAGAGAATGGCCAGCACCTGCCAGGGTCTCCAGCGCTCCTTGCAGATCCCCGGCCCCTCCCTCCGCCCTGTCTTCACCAAGTATCTGCCTAGAGAGGTCACCTACTTTACATGACTTGGATGATGGGGGTGGCGGGGGGGGGGGCTAAATGGATCCCTTGTGTGGAAGTTCGGGTGCTCTCATCCGCCATCCAACATCCTCCACAGCCCCATTCCAGCCATGCCACCCCAGAAGCAGCAGTCCTGTCTACCTCCTTCCTTCTGAGAAAGGGTTGATTTTCCCTGCAAGTCTTTCTCCCCTTCCTTTTCTTCCTTCTGCTTTTCCTCCGCTTCCTCCTTCTTTCTCCTGTATCTGTCCTCCCCCGCTTCCTTCTTCTTCTCCTCACAGATTGGCACCTGGCGGCCCCCCAGGTTACAGAGCACTCGTCAGCTGCATGAATAATTAGCAGATCATTCTGCATTATCCCAGGAAGTGGAGGAGTTGCAGGTGGAAACAGGAGCCCTGCTTCCTGGGGCAGGAAGTGGGGGAGCAGCTTCTCTGCTCAGGAGGGGTGCTCCGGGGCCCCAGCAGCCTCCCGGGACTGGCATGAGGTGTGCAGGAGGCCAGCACAGTCCTGCAAGGGTGGAGGCTGGTTCCTGTGGAAGTAGTCCACAGACATGCAAGGGTCATCCATGGGGTAGGGCCCAGAAGCCCATGCGCCTCCCAGCCCTCCCTCTCCTGCGGGAGGAGAATGCTTGCCACTGTGATACCTTCAGAACCTCACACTCCATCTCTGAGACCCATCGCCACACTGTCCCCTTGCAAAGAGCCTGGTCTTCTACTGGGACCTTCCTTCTCCACTTCTATTCAAGATTGCTTCTTCCCAGAAACTTGAGCCACCCACCCCATCCCACCCCACCCACTAGGGTTGCACAATTTCCCCATGTGCCTGTGTGAGCCCTCATCCTCCCAGCCTGAAGTGAGCACTTGGGGGAGGTGTGCACACCTAAGTCTGATCCAAGTGAGGATACACAGACAAAGGCCTTGATGTAAGGTCTCTCCCACGGTGTATTATCTCATGAAGAAAGCAGTGCTCCAAGGATGACTGACAGTGAGGATGGCATGAACTACATGAGTAATTTTGTTTTACATGAGTACTTTGAGCTGGCTAGCCAGGTGGGGAGAAAAGCATCTTTTCAATATGCAAGGAGAATGATATGCAGAAGGACCAGTCTGCATAACCCAATGACGGTAGCATTTGAACAGTTTTAGGAGGGTTGCTTTGGTCTCTGCTAAGCAAACTGTTTTACCCTGGGAGGTCACGGACTTTTATTTAGAGGCTCATACCCAGTGGACATTGCTGGAGCTCACTGCAGTGGTTCTGCCATCCCACTGTGTTCAACTGTTTAACAGGGAACCCAGTGTGAGGAAAATGTCACTTGGCCTTAAAGATTACATATCAGTATCTTGGCTGCCCTGATTTGCCTCGCTTGGAGCCAGTTGAAGGGTGATGGACATACCATAGCCAACTCTGAACATATCAGGGCATGGCAACAAGACTCAGTTGAACTAATGCTGAAGCAATTGTTCTGCATTGAAACGGAGTTGCTAAACATGGCTCCTACAGAGATGTCTAGATAGAGCCCCAGATCTGCCCTTCCCAACTGAGAGGCACCAAGGGAACAACCTCCCTCCTCAACCACAGGCAGTTATCAGGATTGGCACAGACTTTTCAGGAGCATGCAGACTGTCCCAGGGACCATTTCATCCTGCCATACCTGTACCAGCCAGCACCATGACCTGCAATCAGAAGAAAGAAGCCTGGAAACAAGGCCAGGAGAAAACACTGCAGACACTCAGGTGGCTGAGCCATGGGAAGTGCGGCTAGGAAGGCGCGTTCTTTCATAATTCACACTCTACTCGGTTTCAGAGTGCATCCCATGAAAGTATATTCCTCTTATGATGGAAACATTAACTTCCTTCTGTGCTCTCTAGAGGCACTAACCTCTGTTTGTTCAGTACCTGCAGTGGATGTGGGAGATGGCAGGGGCCTGGCACACCACAGTGGAGCAGGAGTTTTCTGCCTCTTTTCTGCAGAGACTAAGGGAGCAGAGCCCCTGGCAGCCTCCGAGGCCAGGCATCCCAGACCCTGCTCCCCAGAAGCCAGCCCCTCCCCATCTGGATCCATGTGCTTACCTGTGTCCACATCTGCTATGCTCTGCCACTTGGATGGTGGGGGCCAGGGCTTTGCCTGGGGATGTGACCTGAGAGAGAGGGCCTGACTGTTGCAGCCCCCTCCCTGCCACCCCAGCTGACTACGGGCCTGGGTCAGGTGGGCTCCGCTCTGTCACCACAATGTTTTTCTTCTGGTCTAACCTGTTCCAGCCTCAGAGGTTTGAGATCACTGGGAACTGTAGCTCGGACCAAGTCAGATCTCCTATGGCCTGTGTGGCCATCGGATGCTGATTCACATGAATGCTTTCCTCTGGGGGCACAGGGGTTACTGTCACTGGCATCAGGCATGGGAGGATCATGTGGGTAGTGCGGGGCATGTGTGTGTCACGGTACCTCCACATAGTCTGGAGAAAATCTTGCGTAGGTTTCCCAAAACCATCCGAAGAGCTTGTCAGGGACATCCTTCACACTGCACGTGGACAATGAGCTTCTGGCAGGTCAGAGCATCGCCTACCCCAGTCCTCTTATCTGGTCCTTCTTCCTAGAATTTGGTCTGTGCCACCTCTGATTCGACCCTGTCATGCCCAGAATCTGCCCTGTCCTAGGCACAGTTTACGTCCTTGCTCCTGATGTCCCTGAGCTCCAGACCACATCCCTGTTGGTCTCAAACCAGGGGCAGGCAGGTCCAGCTCCTTTTGGTTAGTAAACAATTTCTCATGACCTATCTTTCTATCAAATGTAATAGGAATGAACAAACACTGTAAAAATGGCCATTCTCCCAAAATTGTTATACAGATTTAATGCAACCCCAATCAAAATGCTACTAGCATATTTCACAGATCTACAGAAATCATTCTAAAAATTCATGTAGAACCAGAAAAGACCTAGAATAGCAAAGGTAATTATGGGTAACACAAAGGCAAGGCAGAAGGCATCACAGTCCCTAACTTAAAGTTACATTACACAGCTGCTATCATAAAGTCAGCCTGGTACTTCAATAAAAATAGACCTGAAGATCAACGGAATAGATTAGAAGATACATCTATAACTACAAAGACACTCAGCCACGTTATCTTTGACAAAGGGACCAAATAGGTTCACTGGAACAAAGACAGCCTCGTTAATAACTGATGCTAGAAAAACTGGCTCTCTTGGTTTTCGAAAAATGGCAGCGAGCTAGGGGATCGAGCGAAGAATCTCTCCAGAGAATTCAAACTCAAAGATAAAAAAAGACAGCATGGAGAGGACCAGACAAATCGATAGCGATTCTTATTAACCAAGACAGTACAACTGGAGGATTTAAAGTCGTGCTGAGACCGGAGGCTACAAATCCCGCGCCCTTAAATCAACAAACAGACTCGTGGACCCAGCACGAAAAGCTGAGTTGCTTTTGGAGACCGCGGGAAACTGAGACCCAGATCGAGACTCCAAGTAGCAGCCAGTTCTGCACCGCTGCACCAGAGCGGATGTACAAAGCTCTGGCGATTCAAATCTAAACGGTGCACAGAAATCTGACCGGTCAGCGCTGAGCCGCGAGTGGGGGAAAAGTGGACAGCTTGGTGTGCGGTGGTCCCGGAACGAGGACTTGCACCGGACTCTGGTGAGTACAGAAAACCCCGCCGTTGCTGGGTTTGGCCAGAGAACAGCTGGCCCGCCACCACGGGGAAATCAATAACACAGAGTCTGGTGCAGACATATTAGCCTGGCGGCAGAAATGGCAGCTTGGTAACATCACCAGGGCCCCCTGTAGGGAGGGCTGGTGGAAGACATCTTGAGTCCTGGCAGAGCCTGATTACTTGTTGGCTTCAGCTCCACACAGAGAACTCAGTGGGAGCCATCTTTGTTTTGGGCAGATCTGCTTTTCTGGTGCACCTATCACAGAGAGGTTTGGAAGAGAATGGCTGGGACCTGGGCAGAATCCTGTGCCATTACTCAGCTGCTTCTGATTCAAAGAGAACTGGCAGGAGCTACTGGGGCTAAACCAAGCCTCTGCTTGGGGCCCAATAAGCAGATACAAAATAGTCACAACTCAGTGACAACCAGAAAGTACAGCCTAATTTATGAACTAACTGACACAGAGGCTAGAGACTAGACTGTACCGCCCCTACATCCCAGCCTACCCCAGATAACAGCAAATTGGGGAGGACAGCAAAAACTCAAGCCAGCACGCTTCTGAAAGGCCCTAAGCAATTCGGAGAGGGCCAGAGAACTCCAGGACAGTCTGAAAGAAACCAGAAACATGACAAGAGATAAAAATAAAAAAAAACCTCCAGCTGTTCAACAGGAGAAATTAAACCCAAGAGAACTAAACACTGAAGAGAACAAGCACAGTAACCATCCTCTACTTGACACAGCATCAGCCGAAATTAAAAAGTACTTACATGATCTCATAGAGGAATTTAAAGATGTACTCCTGATCCAAGTGAGGCAAGATATAAAGAGATTAATTAAAGAAATGACAAGCCCCGCCCAAGAGAACACAGATGGAAGAACTGAGGAAATCAGAAAAGAAAGAGAAGCATCTGAAGAAGAATTTAAGCATAACTTAGAATACATGAAACAGATCCAAAGAGAATATCAGGAAACTCAGAACTCCATTGAATATTGGCAAAATGCCTTGACAGAAACTAAAGACAACCTTCTGAAACTTGAAGAGAGATTTAGGGCTTATGAACGTGAAAGAAAAAGCCTCTTAAAAATAACAAGGAACCAGAAAGAAGCAATTCTAAAACTGGAAGATGATAAAAAGATACATAACCTAAGGATAAAGAATGTGAGTGAGGAAGCAGGAACATCCAAAAATGAAATACAAAAAATATTCACAGAGATATTTTTTTTTTTTGTCTTTTTCCTTTTTATCGGTACAAAGGATCGAACTCACAACCGCCTGCTTGCAAGGCAGGTGCTTATGCCGCTGAGCTAAATCCCCAGCCAATATTCACAGAGATATTAAAGCAAAATTTCCCACGTATAGCAAAAAGAAATGATATCCAGATAAAAGAAGCATACAGAACGCCAGCTACCTACAACCAAAACAGATCTACGCCTAGGCATATAATAATCGAGATCCCAGAAATCCACCAAAAAAACAGAATATTAAAAGCAGCCAGAGAAAGGATGCAGGTTACCTATAACGGGAAATCTATCAAAATAACAGCAGACTTATCAACACAAACTCTTAAGAAGGGAGTGGGGAGAAATATTCCAAGTCCTGAAGGAAAAAAATATGCAACCTAAGTTCATATATCCGTCAAAACTCTAAAAATTAATGAAGAAATAAGATACTTTCAAGACAAGGAGGAACTGTGGGAGTTCGTGGCCACCAATCCAACCCTACAGAGAGCGCTGAAGGACATTACAGAGAAAGAGAGGAAGAGATATCAGGATTACAGCTACAGTGGCAGAGAAGCCTCAGTGAACGGGGCAGACCATGGAATGAGGGAATAAGGTGGACAAATTATAGCAGAAAAGTGGAGTAGCAGACATGAGGCAGAGACGGTAAGCTAGTCTTTAGTAGAGACAGCTCTGAAACTATATTTAAAAAAAAAAAGCAGAGGTCATTGCTAATGGTGTATAACGATTTAAAAGACACAGTAGTCCTAGTGACATATTTAGATTGAATTAAATTTGTTCTGGTCTGTCCACTCATATCAGATTTGAGGACACAGACCTCTAGAACCAAAAATAGCAGGTTATACCACGGCAACTATCCTTACTTTCCTATTGACTTAGGCTGAAATTCTGTATTACTTACATTGTCTTACTATGACTGATCTTAATTGTATCTGAATCATAAGACTATTGGTTGGCCTTGACTGATCCTATTTGAAATCGGTATGCGTGTTAGAATCAACCCTAAAAGTAGAGGAAACTACTCTGAGCATGACAAGATGTAAAGGATATCCATACTGGTATGAATCAGTAACAGCTCTCAAATACTACAATGCAGTCAAAGATAAGTTTTTATAAAAATAGGTGATAGTATGTTTAACTATAATAAGCCAGTGTTGTCGACAAATCTATTGAAAATAACAAGAGAAAACATAGTAGCTACGGAAGATCATTTATATTATAGTTTTATAAGTCCTATCCATTGCATGTTTATCTAGGAAATTGTTTCGTTGTCTTGTTATGACTTGGTTTTCCCTATAATACAGAGAGGATAGGAACAAATACTCTGAGGAAGAGACCTGAAAAACCCGAGGCTTATTTTGTAGCATTATAATATAAATTCTAGCAATCTATTGCTTGCTGATTAAAATGACTCTGGACTGGTTTCTTCAGCTCAACTTCAGCATATGCAGAGATGGGGACGGCTATCACAAAGAGAATGAGAGATGCGATGGTAGTTGGTATTGTCTTCCCTAATTTGGAACTTGAGGACCTAAAAAGACTCCATCATCCTGTAATGATTTGATTAGTTCTATAATATGCAATAAGTATAGAAAGTGGGTGAAGTTAGGGACAACTATTTGTAAGAAACTAGAGACAGTTAGATAAGGTAGATCTCCAGTGGACTTGCTTTGAAATCTGTATTTCTCTAAATTGTTTTTTTTTTTAAATGTTCTGTTCTGATTTGATATGGTTAACCTTATCCTCTTAGAGATGTAAAACAAATAGGTGGGACTGATAATCATATTACGGAGCTTTTGTTCGGCCATAGAGCAGAATGGTTTGTAGGGTCATTTTTTTTTTGAATGTCATTCTATATACTTTAATTCTATAACCTGAACAGCCATTTCAAAGATGACAATTTGTAACTTATCAACTGGCAATTTCTTACCTTTTGTTTGTCTGTAATTTAGAATTATTTCTACCCTTTTTTTTAAATCTCCATGTATTTTTTTTCGTTTCCTTTTCTTTAAATAAATAAAAAAAAAAAAAAAGAAAAACTGGCTCTCCATATGCTGTAAACTAAAACTAGACCCTTGCCTATCACCATGTACTAAACTATAGTCAAAATGGATCAGAGATCTCAATATTAAAACAGAAACACTAAATCTGCTACAAGACAGAGTATGTACAAATCTTGAAGGTAGTGAAGAGAATTCAACAAAAATCAAACAGCATGGGAAGTACTTCCCAGAATCAATAACTGAGATCTCTTCAAAAAGAAATCTCAAAGTTCAAAGAACCATGAATGTTAAAAAAAATCTTAAGCAACAGTTCCTCAGACAAAGGACTTCTGTCTAGAGCATAAGGTATTTAAAGATCAGACCCTCGAAATACAAAGCCATCCAAAAATGGGCATCTAACATGAATACACACTTCTCAGATGAAGAAATACAAACGGCAAATACAGACATGAAGAAATGCTCAGCATCATTGGTCATTAGAGAAATGCAAATGAAAACCACACTGAGATTCCATCTCACTCACATCCTGAAAGAATGGCCAGGATCAAGAAAACTATCAACAACAAATCCTGGAGAGGCTGTGTGGAAAAGGAACTCTCCTGCACTGTTGCTGGGAGGTGTAGACTGGTGCAACTCTGGGGAGGTCAGATTGGAGGTTTCTCCAAAAGCTGGGATTGGAAGTCCCATTTGAACCAGCTATTCCACTTCTGGGCATATTAAAAAAGAACTGAAAACATGATATCACGGTGATATCTTTGCACCCATGTTCATAGCAGCACAATTTGTAATAGCCAGATATTGGAAACAACCTAAATGCCCATCAACTGAGCAATAGATAAAAAGATGAGATACTTTTTTACAGTGGAATCCTACGCAGCTCTAAAGAATGATCACACTGAGATTTTTATAGGTAAATGGATGCAACTGGAGACCATACTCATAAGGGAAATAAATCAAAATCACATAAATACTATATTGTCTCCCTAGTGTAAGAAATGGTAAGATACAAAATCACAGCAAATTCTGTGAAAGGTTAAGAATCTGCTCAAAAGGGAAAACAGTATCATGTCAGGGAAAATGAGGGAAAAAAAGGAAAGAAAAGCACAATATATATAAATTTGTATAAATCCACTTAAGATAACTAAGATGATTGTGCTGCAAGTTCTATTAGTTCTTGGGACAAAACAGTTAACACTCATAGGATTGGATCACTTTTGGCTGTTTATGTCTGGTGATCTGAAGAACTCTTTTGAAGATCCCTATGTAAAATAGTTCCGTTCTTACCACCTTGTTTTGAAGGACTATGTCGTCATTGTTTTAGGTATTTTGCTATTGTTGTCTTTTTTGTTTCTTGTTTTCTAGTATTTTGTTGTTTTGCTTTTCCCTTTCACGCAGAAAGATAGGTGTATATGTAAACGCTTATACATGCCTAGAACTTCTCCCTAACAGTTCATGAGCATCGATTGTATTGCGTGTGATGAAATAAACAGCTACGTTGAAGAAAAAGAGACATTATGGTTTCCATTGCTGATTCCCGATCATCATGCTCTGAAATCCAGTAATGCTTTCATTCTTTGTTCGGAGTGGCTTTAGTCCATTTTGTACTATTTAACTTCAACATACATGACGGTATGACAGCTATTTTGGAGAGAACAAGAGACATTATGGCAGCCATTGTTGATTTTCCTATTGTCTGGTTTTGAAGGCCTAAAATGTCTTCATTATTAGGTTGTGATCCATTTTATATTATTTTGTTTTGTATGAATTCATTGTGTGTGAAATATAGAAAACTATTTAGAAGAAAGCTACAGATATTATGGTAGCCCACTGGTGATGTCCTGTTGTTTTGCTTGGAAATCTATGCCACTTAGATTGTTTTCTTCTGATCTGCTTTGTTCTGTTTTATTTTACTGTCTTTAAATTTCTAAAAAATTTTTAAACATTCTTTGCTAGAACCTGCCATTATTCTGATACAAAACAGGATAAACCTCCACACAACAACTACAAGACGAAAACTATAGGCCAATCTCTTTAATGAACATAGATGCAAAATTCCTCAGAAATATCCAGGCAACCTGCTGTGTAATTATCAAAATGATCACATACCTTAATCAAGTTTACATCCCAGGGATAGAAGGATGTTTTGACCTATGAAATCAATAAATGTAATACACTACATAAAGAGATATCAGGAAAAACATCATACCATCATCTCAATAGAAGCAGAAAAAGCTTTTGACAAAATCCATCCATTCATATTAAAAACCCTGACGAAAATAGCTATAAAAGGACATTATCTCAATCTGATAAAAGCCATGAGGACAAGCCAACAGCCAGAATCATACTAAATAGAGAGCAACAAATGAGGAAAAGTTCCTCCAAAAGTCTCCAAGCAAAGTCAAAATATAGCAGCAAAATATACAAAAGTCAGTAGTGTTCTTGTAGACCAGTAACGAACCAATTGAGAAATGAATTAAGAAAACAATCCTGTATTCACAATAACATAAAGAAAACCTAAATACTTAGGACTGACCTAACCAAGGAAATGAAAGATTCTACAGTGAAAAGTACAGTACTCTGAACAAAAGGGATCGAAGGGGACACCAGGAAATGGAAAGAGATCCCACTCCTGGGTAAGCAGGGGTGATGTCATCAAAATGGTCGTACATACAACATTTAATGCAACCTCAATGAAAATGCCAACAGAACTCCTCACAGCACTAGAGAAAACAATCCTCAAAGTCATGTGGAATCAGAAGACACCTAGAATAGAAAATCCTGGGCAACAAAGACCAAAGCAAGAGACCTCAGCATGCCAGATTTCAAGGTATATTACAAAGCTACATGGATAGAAAGAGCATGGTAGTGGCATTGGAGCAGATCTGTGAATCATTGGAACAGAATAGAAAATGTAGAAACGACCCCACAGGGCCTTGGCACTCAGGAAGTAGGAGGATCCCCACAAGCTCGAGGCCACCCTGGCCTACACAGTCAGGTCGAGGCCAGCCTGAACTGCATAGTGAGAGCCTGTCTCAAAAAAACAAACACAAACAAAAATAAAAACAACTCCGGACAGCTTCAGCCATCTGATGTTTGACAAAGGAGCCAAAAACATTCTGGAGGAAGATAGAGTCTTTAGCAAATGGTTCTAGGAAAACTGGCTGTCCATGTGCAGAACATTGAGCCTAGACCTGGGGACATCACCAGGTACTAAACTAAAATCAAAACACACCAGGTACATAAATATTAAAACAGAATCACTTAACATGCTAGAGGACAAAATACGTACAACTCTTGAAGTCAGGTTTGTAAGGAAGGACTTGTTGAACAGAACCTAATGACATGAGAAATAACATCAAGAATTCACAAATGGGCTCATGTCAAATTAAAAAGCTTCTTCACACCCAAACAAACAACCAACAGAGTACTGAGATACCTACAGCATGGCAAAAAAATTCTGCCACCTATGTTTCCAATAGATGACCAATATCTGGCGTATGTAAAATAAGAAAGAAATTAGATCTCCCAAAATCAAAGATCAAATATGGGCAACTGACAGGAATTGACACGTCCCTGAAGAAGAAAGAAAACCAAAGTATACATAAATTAAAGAGCAGGAGAAAAGATAGATCATAGGAAACAGGAATGGAGACAATTTGCAAATGAGAAGAGGGCCAAGAAGGGAGGGGAAGGCGAGAGGAGCAGGGAGGCAAAGAGAATCAAGATGTGTCCCGCACAGGTACCATCGACCCATGATGGACACAGTCATTATGTATCAGAAACACGCATGACTTCTTTAAAAGGTGTCTGTATTGTGCTTCCAACCTGTCCAGGACCTGAGTGGCACCTGTGCTTTCATTCTTAAAGATCTTTTCGCTGGTCCTCCTGAGGAAAGAGCAGGTTTATCAACCAAATCGTCATCTTTGGCAGGAGCTGCAGAGCCTGGCCGCCAGGGTTAGCAGTTACCCTTGTGTAGACTTAGGGTACTTTTAGGCCCCATCCCCTCAGATGAGACAGGGAAGGGAAGAGGCTGTCCTGAAGTGTCTGTGCCAATAACCTCAACTCTCAAGCTAAACACTCACTCAGCAGGACACCCCCAATACCACAGTGCTCAGCCTGAGCTACCGCCTCTGCTCACGCCAGGTCACTGCATGTCCTGTGGGCACCTCAGTTACTGATGCTTCCAGCATAGGCCAGGCCTGCCCTTCTCCTGTCCAGTGCATGCCCCATTCCTTGATCACATGTTGCAAAAATACATCACACAAGCAGGCTATAGCAACTGCGTCCTAGCTGGCAACCAAAACAGAACGCTTACATACAAATTCTCTATGCCAAACATCAGAGCTTACTTTGTATTAATTTAAACGACCTTGTTATTGAGTTCAGATTTCATTGGCGCCTTCAGCTTCACTGTTAAACTTGGCAGGCTAAAGGCCCACGTGCCAAAGGTCAACCCAGGGCTGTGCTAGGGGAAGGGGTACAACCTTGAAGAGGTGTGGCCTAGTGAGAGATTTTGCTTCTTTCCATGAGTGGGGTGGTTTCTCTCTGCCACATAGGCCCACCATGATGTGCTGTTTGCCAAGGGCCAAAGCAGTAAGAACAACAGTGTAATGAACCCTGGACTGGAACCTTGCAAACTGAGCCAGTGGATATCGTTTCTATACAACATCATTCCCTACACATTTGCTATATTAGAAAACAGCTAATGAGGTAACCAATTCACATTTCTAAAATTAAACAGAAAAGGAATTGAAAAGGGAACCAAACCGATACGCCACAAAACAAGACACAGGCAATAATGGAGGAAATGAACAAAACTAATAAAGACATAAGACGTGAGACACAAAGGTCACAGTAAATAAAAATCAATGGAATAAAGTACGAAAGTCAAAGTCAGAGATTGAAGAATGGTAACAAAATGGGATCCAACTCTATGCTGTCACTGTGCCGGTTAGAGTCTACACTAGGAATAAGTGGAAAGTGAAAGGACAGAAAATACCGAAGAACACACCACTGAACAATTCTAATAGGAGAATTCTAGCACCAAAAATTCAATCATAAATATATTAACCACCAACCAGAGCAATAGAAAAAAGAACTGGAATAAAACTCTAAAGTGGTTAGACCTCAGAGATATCCACTGTGCACCATTCAGGAGCGCCAACATAGGATTTTGTCCCAATTTTACATGAAACATGCCGTAAGTCCCATATGTGAGGTCATGCTCAGGATATTGTTGAAATCCCAAGTCATACAAAGTATCTTCTCTGACCACAGGGGTGCAGGACCCAGAAGTTGCACAGTGTTTGAAAGCTTTGACTTCACAGGAAGTATCTTCTCTACGCAGGTGGAATGACAGGAGATGTTTCTAACCAAGGAACAAGAGGAAAACAAAAGAACTGTGCTGAAACTAAGTAACACACTTGGAACCTGGGCTCCTGGGCTCCTGGGCTCCTGGGCTCCTGGGCTCCTGGGCTCCTGGGCTCCTGGGCTCCTGGGCTCCTGGGCTCCTGGGCTCCTGGGCTCCTGGGCTCCTGGGCTCCTGGGCTCCTGGGCTCCTGGGCTCCTGGGCTCCTGGGCTCCTGGGCTCCTGGGCTCCTGGGCTCCTGGGCTCCTGGGCTCCTGGGCTCCTGGGCTCCTGGGCTCCTGGGCTCCTGGGCTCCTGGGCTCCTGGGCTCCTGGGCTCCTGGGCTCCTGGGCTCCTGGGCTCCTGGGCTCCTGGGCTCCTGGGCTCCTGGGCTCCTGGGCTCCTGGGCTCCTGGGCTCCTGGGCTCCTGGGCTCCTGGGCTCCTGGGCTCCTGGGCTCCTGGGCTCCTGGGCTCCTGGGCTCCTGGGCTCCTGGGCTCCTGGGCTCCTGGGCTCCTGGGCTCCTGGGCTCCTGGGCTCCTGGGCTCCTGGGCTCCTGGGCTCCTGGGCTCCTGGGCTCCTGGGCTCCTGGGCTCCTGGGCTCCTGGGCTCCTGGGCTCCTGGGCTCCTGGGCTCCTGGGCTCCTGGGCTCCTGGGCTCCTGGGCTCCTGGGCTCCTGGGCTCCTGGGCTCCTGGGCTCCTGGGCTCCTGGGCTCCTGGGCTCCTGGGCCCATGTCAGCGTCAGTGATGGTAGGAGCCCAGGAGCCCAGGAGCCCAGGAGTCCAGGATCCCAGGAGCCCAGGAGCCCAGAAGCCCAGGAGCCCAGGAGCCCAGGAGCCCAGGAGCCCAGGAACCCAGGAGCCCAAGAGCCCAGGAACCCAGGAGCCCAGGAGCCCAGGAGCCCAGGCATGACTTTGTACTTGGCAAGTCTACACTGCAGAGGAAAGTCTTCGTGTTCCCTTGTACCACTAGACTGTGCTTTCTTGGCTTGTGCCTCAGAGGTGAGGAGTGTTCCCTGGGCTGAATCACATAGTCAGAGGTGGCTGGATCCTAGTAGCTGCCCTTCCCTGGTGAGGATGGAGGCAGCCAGTGCTGGTTTGTCTGGGCATTAGCATTTGGAGGAAACTTAGATATTTGTACATAGCTTATTTATATTTACATCTCTTTTCCCTACTTTGTCAATTTATTCACTAATTTTAATTATATCGATATGGACTCACGAGTTTTTGTGGTATTGATTTGGTGGCTCACTGAGCAGCATTGTGTGCAGAGGCCTTGAAGGCCAGCTTCCTCCTAACTTTGCCCCCTTGAGAAGCAGGAAGGCCAAGGTTAGAGGCCGGCTTGGGTGGGTGGTTTGAGGCAGCCTTGCTTCTCACATCCCTGGGCTCCCCAAGGCCCTGTCTCCTCACATTGAAGACATGCTCAGTACCCTAACTGTGGCTATAAGTTCTGGGTGCACCCATAGCTTCCCTTGGCTTGGCCCCTTGTTGAACCGGAAGCTGTCACCATCACTAAGCCTGAGCTCTAGCCAGGCTTTACCTTGGATAAGGGCTGAGCTTTACCTTGGAGAAAGGCCATCTGCTGTTCCAGACTTGGGTCAGAGCACTGGGCATGTAGGTGGCTGTGGCAGAGGCAGCTGCGATTGAAGTTCCAGAAGGGAAAAGAGCCTGGGTGACATTAGAAGCGGCCTGGGAGCCGTCCAAGATGCCTGAGGTCGTGTTTGTGAGACAGGATCCCCAAAGGCTGCCTGTGCTGGGCTCCAGGAGGCTGGCTGACCTGAAACAGGAGGTGGGGCCAGGCCTAGAGCTGGAGCTGCCAGGCCCAGAAACGGAGACCGTGGGTAGAGGTGGCTGCTCCGTGCTGCTGCCCATCAGCGGCCCCCAGGGTGGGCAGGGTGCTAGAGGAACACTAAGAGCGCCGTTTATGTGGGCGCGCACCAACGCTCAAGCTCTGTCCTAGCCAGGAAGAGGCTGCCCTCTTGCTGCCCCTGGTCCGAGCTACATTCAGCTGTGCAGATGGGAAGGAGATCCCACTGGTGCCAGGGGGAGGCGCCGGAAAAAGAGAATTGTGTGGGGCTGCCACATATGCGGAGGTCGGCCCAAAGGTGGGCCACACCTGGGGACCAGAGCCCATGGCTATGGCTATGCTGCCACTGGGCGGTGCCACAGTCATCTGCACAGATGGGAAGGAGTTCCCACTGGTGCCAGCCGGAGCCCCCTGGGAAAGATCAGGTGGAGGTGTGGTATCCATAGGCTCTACACCAGTGTCAGTCCCTGACTGGGGAGCAGAGGATGTGCCTGTGGCTGTACTGCCACTCGGTGGTGCCATAGTCATCTGTGCAGATGAAAAGGAGTTCCCACTGGTGCCAGTGGGTGCACCCTGGGGAAGAGGATCAGGTGGAGGTGTGGTATCCATTGGTTCTACACCAGTGTCAGTCCCTGTCTGCAGAGCAGAGGATGTGCCTGTGGCTGTGCTGCCCCTGGGTGGTGCCATAGACATCTGTACAGATGGAAAGGAGTTCCCACTGGTGCCAGCAGGAGCCCCCTGGGGAAGAGGATCAGCTGGAGGTGTGGTATCCATAGGTTCTACTCCGGTGTCAGTCCCTGTCTGGGGAGCAGAGGATGTGCCTGTGGCTGTGCTGCCACTGGGTGGTGCCACAGTCACCTGTGCAGAGGGGAAGTAGTTCACATTGGTGCCAGTGGGAGGCCCAGGAATAAGAGAATTGTGTGGGGGTGTGATATATATAGGTGTTGCCCCAAAGCTGTGCCCCATCTGGGGCCCAGAGCCCATGGCTATAGCTGTACTGCCACTGGGCGGTGCCACACTAATCTGTGTAGATGGGAAGGAGTTCCCACTGGTGCCAGTGGGAGGCCCCGGAAGAGGAGCATTGTGTGGGGGTGTGACGTATATAGAGGACGGCCCAAAGCTGGGCACCACCTGGGGACCAGAGCCCATGGCTATAGCTGTACTGCCACTGGGCGGTGCCACAGTCATCTGTGGAGATGGGAAGAAGTTCCCACTGGTGTGAGCGGGAGCCCCCTGGGAAAGAGGATCAGGTGGGGGTGTGGTATCCATAGGTTCTACACCAGTGTCAGCCCCTGACTGGGGAGCAGAGGATGTGCCTGTGGCTGTGCTGCCACTGGATGGTGCCACAGTCATCTGTGCAGATGGGAAGGAGCTCCCATTGGTGCCAGCGCGTGTACCCCGGGGAAGAGGATCAGGTGGGGGTGTCGTATCCATATGTTCTACACCAGTGTCAGTTCCTGACTGGGCACCGGAGCCCATGGCTATGGCTGTGCTGCCAAGGGGCAGTGTCACAGTTGGCTGTGCAGAGAGGAGGGAGCTGCCACTGGTGTCAGGGGCTAGAGGCCCAGAAAGGAAAGGATCAGGTGGAGGTGTGATGTCCATTGGAAGCTGTATTCTGTTAGTGTCTGTGTGTACAGCAGAGGCTGTAGCTGTGGCTGGAGATGTCAGTGTCTTCCCAGAGCCCAGGAAGGGCTTCTCCTTTCTGTTCTTACTCTTCCCTGCAGGCACAGTGGATGGAGGTCCAGTCCCTGGGGCAGCCATGGGAGCAGAGCCCAAAGGCTCCATGCATTTGTTATCTTTGGGGGCCTTCTTTCTGTTCTTACCTTTCCCTGCTGGAATGGTGTCTGGAGGAGCAGTCCCTGGGGCAGCCACGGGAGCAGAGCCTAAAGGCTCCCTGCTTGTCTTCTCTTTGGGGGCCTTCTTTCTGTTCTTACCTTTCCCTGCTGGAATGGTGTCTGGAGGAGCAGTCCCTGGGGCAGCCAGGGGAGCAGGAGAGAAAAGCCCTGAGAGGTCAAAGACCTCAGGGGACTTGTCCCTTTTGTTCTTAACCTTCCCCACTGGATTGGTGTCTGGAAGATCAGTCTCTGAGGAAGCCAGGGGAGCACAGCAGAAAAGCCCTGAGAGGTCAAAGACCTCAGGGGACTTGTCCCTTTTGATCTTAACCTTCCCCACTGGATTGGTGTGTGGAACATCAGTCCCTGGGGCAGCCAGGGGAGCAGAGCCTAAAGGCTCCCTGCTTGTCTTCTCTTTGGGGGCCTTCTTTCTGTTCTTACCCTTCCCTGTTGGAATGGTGTCTGGAGGAGCAGTCCCTGGGGCAGCCAGGGGAGCAGGAGAGAAAAGCCCTGAGAGGTCAAAGACCTCAGGGGACTTGTCCCTTTTGTTCTTAACCTTCCCCACTGGATTGGTGTCTGGAAGATCAGTCTCTGAGGAAGCCAGGGGAGCACAGCAGAAAAGCCCTGAGAGGTCAAAGACCTCAGGGGACTTGTCCCTTTTGGTCTTAACCTTCCCCACTGGATTGGTGTGTGGAACATCAGTCCCTGGGGCAGCCAGGGGAGCAGAGCAGGAAGGCTCTGTGGGGTCAAAGACCTCAGGGGCCTTCTCCCTTTTGTTCTTACCCTTCCCTGTTGGAATGGTGTCTGGAGGAGCAGTCCCTGGGGCAACCAGGGGAGCAGAGCAGGAAAGTTGTGTGGGGTCCAAGACCTCAGGGGCCTTCTCCCTTTGTTTCTTACTCTTCCGTGTTGGAATAGTGTCTGGAGGAGCAGTCCCTGGGGCAGCCAGGGGAGCAGAGCAGGAAAGCTGTGTGGGGTCAAAGACCTCAGGGGCCTTCTCCCTTTTTTTCTTACCTGTCATAACCTTCCCTGTTGGAATGGTGTCTGGACGAGCTGTCCCTGGGGAAGCCAGGGGAGCAGAGTAGAAAAGCTGTGTGGGGTCAAAGACCTCAGGGGCCTTCTCCCTTTTCTTCTTACCTGTCATAACCTTCCCTGTTGGAATGGTGTCTGGACGAGCTGTCCCTGGAGTAGCCAGGGGAGCAGAGCAGAAAAGCTGTGTGGGGTCAAAGACCTCAGGGGCCTTCTCCCTTTTCCTCTTACCTGTCATAACCTTCCCTGTTGGAATGGTGTGTGGAGGAGCTGTCCCTGGGGCAGCCAGGGGAGCAGAGCAGGAAGGCTCTGTGGCATCAAAGATCTTAGGGGCCCTTTCTGTTCTTAGGGCCCTCTTTCTTTTCTTACCTCTCCCTGCAGGGATCATGGGTGGATCAGTGCCTGGCAGAGGCTGGGAAGCAGAGCAGGAAGGCTGAGGGCTACTGGTGAGGGTGGAGTCCTGCTGTTTTCTGTGGTTACTCTCCCCCGCAGAGATCAAGGGTTCAGCAGCAGTACCTGTGGCAGGCAGGGGAGGAGGGCAGACAGGCTGTGTGGTGCTGCTGATGTCTAGGGCCTGCAACTTACCCATCAGCCTGGCATTCAGAAGTTTAAATGCTGCCTCCTTCTCCTGATCTATGTGCTCTGCGGTGATCTTAAAGCTTAGTTCCGGAGGTGGTGGCAGCCTGAGGGGTGGCCCTTGGCGACGCCTCAGGAGAGGGATCTTTCTTCTTCCTAGGCCAGCACCCTCTGGTGTCATCTCGTGTTCCTTTCTGGTTTCTTCGTGTCTGGATGGTGTGTCTGCCACCACCTCGTTCCCGGTCTTGCGGGGAACTTGGGGGGTCGAACACGGTTGCTGGAGGCTGTCCGGCCTGGCCGCCTTCAGATCTTTGGTGGAGCCCGGGGGCGGCCTGGTGTGCGAAGGGGCTGCAGCCCTCCTGCGCTGTCCCGGCAGCCCCCCGGTGGAGCTGTAGGAGCTGCTGATGGCATCTCGCTTGGTGGAGCTCACACAGGAGGGCTGGGGGGAGGGGGCAGCTGGAGCTCTGGCGCTCTGCCTGCGGTGGTCTGTGCTCAGAGGCCCAGGCCTGGGGACATAAGGCACCTGGCCTCGCCGGCCTACCACGGGCCTGAAGGCGGACGGGCGCCTAGCAGCCTCTTGGGCGGCCCTCCTCTGCTGAGCCTCCTGCTTCAAGAGCCAAATGCCCGAGCACTCCCTGCGGGAGGACCTACGGCTGCTGCTGCGGCGTGTCTGAAAATCCTCTGCGGGAAGCACTGACCTCCCCAGAAGAGAGCCTACCTGTTGGCCCATGGGCCCCAAGGGCCGCAAGGGCCTCAAGGGCCTCAAGGGCCAAAAGGGCCTGCAGGTAGGGGAACAGTGCTCCGGGCACTCTTGCCCAGAGCACTGAGGTCAAGCCCGGGATGCCTGATGCCTGATGCCAGACGTCAGGACCGGATCCGCGGGCACACTGGCTAAGCGGGATGCGCCCACCCAGGGCTCTGGGCAGGTGCAGAGAGGGGCCCACAAAGGTGGGCCCTTGGGGCAAGTTCCTGCCCCCGCGGGCAGGGAGCAGGGCTGCGGGGCAAAGCTAGCCCCGCCGCACTGCTCCCCGGAACTATTGGGGAACGGGGGGTACTTCTATCCCAGACCTTGGCAGAGCGCACTGCTTGAAGCAGCCAACTGCTCTGTGGCCTGAACCGCAATGCTTTGTTGCTGGGACGCGGCTTCGCAGCTCGAGACCAAAAACCGCCCCGCAGGCGGGTGCTCAGGCCCGCGTGCCCGCGTGCACAAACGGTCAAAAGCCGCGCGGCGCGTTTGCAACATTTTGTAACTTTCCCGGGAGGGCGGTCCCTCTGCCTCTCTGCAGCAAGATGGGGACAGGAGCCCGCGACCCTGAGGGATTGCCATTGCTTGCAAACAGGCTGCAGGTTTCCCGCCCTCCTACCCGGGCTGAGGGGGGCAGCTAAGGGGAATTGAGCTGCTGCAGTCCCTTGAGGGCCCTGATGCAGAGCCCTGGGGCTGTCACCTGTGGGCCCTGATCCTAGGAGGAGGGACTAGGGGAGCAGGGTTCCTGCCTGAGCCCTGCCTGGGACACTTGAAAGCTTTGGCATCAGGCTTTTGCATCTTCCTGCTCTTGCCCTGTGTGTGAACTGAAGAGGACAGAAACCAGCCTCTGGTATCCAAACAGGTAGCACTCCTTTCCTCCTCTTTGATTCCTTAAGTTACACCCTGCCTGTTCCTGCCTTTTACCCTCAACCTGAAGGAAATCCCTTCGTGTATTTCTGTAGCAAGCTTTCTAGTAACAGATTCCCTTGCGTTTTTCTCCCCTCCTTTAACCTTCCTATTTATTTTCATATGGGCCCCAGAACTTACATCACACACACACACACACAGTGCCTGGGGGGTCCTTTTCTTCTGGCCCTGCAAGGTGTTCTCTCAGTCTCTTGTGGCTGGTGTGTTTTCCATGGGAAGTTTTAAATTGACATTTCCTTGTATTGGACCTGTTATTTTCTCTGAGTATTCTCCAGGTTGTCTTTATGCTTGTGTACTGAGTTGAGCGTGTCTTGGGTGAGACTTTTCCCAGCATCTTAGATGTGTTTTCCATGAATTGTGACCTATCTCCCACTTTTTCCTGTATCTCTCTTGTTCCTCAACTCCTCCTTTACCCATGAGGATGGTAAGATGTTAAAATCGTTTATGTTGCTTTGCATGTCTCTGAGACTCTTAATTGTTTTGTTCTTTTTTTCTTTCTCTTTGTTTTTAGACTGGCATTTTAATGCCCCACAGAGTCTTGGACTCTTGTTCTTTTTCTGATGGAAGCTTATTTATTTCCATTAAATGAATTCGATTGATGTCATATTCCATTCATGTCAAGGGTATTGGCCTTTCTCTCTCTCTCTCTCTCTCTCTCTCTCTCTCTCTCTCTCTCTCTCTCTCTGTCTATGAGAATGGTTGTTTTTAGTGTTGTAGGGGAAACTGAGCCAACAGTAACCAGGTGCTCAGGAGAAGAAAGGAAATTTAGTGGTCTCCAGGGGAGTCATCCTCAAAGTCTGAGGTGGTGATTGCAGAGAGCTTGTCTTTTTTATAGAGTGGCAAACAGAGGTTGCAGGGAAGAGTTGCAAGCTTTTAGCTGAAGGTTGTGGTACAATGGCTATCTTGTGGTGAACATAGTTGTGTGTGGCAAAGTTGTCAGCACATTCCCAGGACTTTCAGTTGCATGAAATTATATGATTTAGCTGAGTTCAGTGGCTGAGTACAGAATGGCTTTACCTTTCCTGAACAAAGTGTCTATGGTTTGATCAGGCTTTCTGCTTCCATGGTACGTGTTTTCCATGATCCTTCCTTAATGTGGGTTGTTTCAGGGCTGGATATTGCCCTTTCCCTTGAGGATTGGTCAGATTGTCGTAATTTTCTATATATACTATTGCTTAGTTTTGGATAGTGCCCTGGACAGTTTGCTGTTTGATTTACGAGACTCTGGTTCCTTTTAAAATCCTCAGGCAAGCAATGGTTTCTCTTGTTCTGTTGTTCTGCAAAGCTTTCAAAGCAGCAGGGTCAGACTGCATCCTGCATTTGCTTTGCAGGGTCCAGGTTGTGCTCAGGCCACAGTGCCCCACCCCCAGCCCCGGTGGTCTACTAGATGCCTGGTGGTTGATAGCTGAGTCACTTCCCAAAGCCTTTGCCTTGCTTCTTTGGAACTATTCTGTGCAAGCCGCTCAGTGTGAGTCTAGACCTGGTGCTGCCTCTTACACAGACTTCAATGATTTCTTTCTGCAGCTCTCCCCTCTTTAAAATGCCATTTATATTTTCCTGCTACAAGAGGAGAACTTCCCCATGGCAGGTCAACCCTGAGGCCATCAGCAACAGGAAAAGTGTACAAACATAGTGGCAATTTCCCTCATTCTCTTCATACAGCAGAAGTCACTGCCTTTTCCTTTGTGGGCATAGGTCATTTTTTGGGGCTTTAGGTCCCTCTGCCACTCCTGAGGCTGCTGGACAACTTTGCAACCGGTGAGGAAAAAAACCACAAAAGTGGGGTGGGGATGACCCTTGCAGCCTCAGATGCATCCCCCCATCCCCACCCCGAGCCGAAGTCCACACTTCTCTGGATACAAACAAGGATTGGGGTCCAGTATTTATTCTTTCAGTGATTAGTGGAATTGATTTTCCCTAGACAAAGCTAGAAGACACAGTAGGAGAAATCCAACATTATGGGCTGTTGTTCTCCTTTGGATTCCAGTCCCCATTTGCCTAGTACTGCATGCTTGCAGCATTTTGAAGTACAGTACATGCTTTCTGTCTGTGTCTGGTTGCAGTTGTAATTTGTGTGGGAGAGAAGTTATCTGGGGCTTCCCATCTTTCCCTAACAAAGTTCTGGCTACTAAATTAATTGAAAAGAAATGTATTTGCATTGTTACCTCTGACAGAGTTCCCCTTCTTCTTAGTGACAGAATACTTTTGGATTGTAGGAATCGTATGGCCTGGTTTTTATCCACTGCAACAGTAACATTTATATTGCTTCTACATCTTGTTTGTTACAGAAAGTGTTGCTGTGAACATGGGAGTGCAGATCGTTTCACTCCTGGTTTCTGTTGTTTTTGGAGAAGAACCCAGAAAGGTTAGTGAAGTAGACCAATCACAGAAGGACAAATACTACACAATTTTCTTTATATGAGATGCTTAAAATATAGCAACCTTTCAAGGAGGCAGTAGAATGGCGATTTCCAGGGTCTGAGGATGAGGGGCATGTGAGTTGCCGGGCATTTGGTATCAAAGGTGTAGGAATTCTGTACTTCTGTTTATAACAGTGTGCCTATAGGCAATAAAATTGTAATAAATGTGCTTAGAACTTTTGTAGAAGTGCAGATTTCTATCTGGAAGATAGAAATTTCTAGTGCTGGACCCTAACATTGTCTATCATAATGAAAAGCAGCGTTAGGCAGTTTTGACTGACAAGACCAATGGAGACAGAAGAATAAAAGCTTGATGGGAATTCAAAGCAAGATGATACTAAATCAGCATTAGTTATTATGATGTCTTGTTTTCTCCAAAATAGCTGTTCCTACCATCCAATCTTCTCTGCCTCATTTCTGTTGAGCTCTTTTTCTGTCATTTGTTGTCAGTTTGTCTTCTTCATTTCGCTTTCTGCTCCATTCATTGTGACCTCTCTGCCACTGTTTCTGAAGTCTTGGTATTTTTCATTTTTAGAATATCCTGCAGTATTCTCTGTAGAGTTGAACTGGTGGTTGCAAATTCCCCTAGTTCCCCTTTATCCTCGAAGAATCTTGTTTTTCCATCAGTTTCTAGGGACAGTTGTGCAGGATATATCAATCTTGGCTGGAGGTTGTTATCTTTCAAAGCTTGAATTATTTCCCCCCATGCTCTTCGATAGCCTCTTGTCTTTGAGGTTTGTACCCAGTTGACATTCTTGGAGCTATTTGCTCTAACATCTCGAGAGCTCAATCCTGTATTGTGTAGAGCACCATTCGAGGAAACAGGACTGTCTGATGGCTATAGGTTTTGCACATTAGCACCTCAGCTAGCCTTATTTGCAATGCTTAGAGCCAACTGAAGAGAGAAGGAAATATTCTAGCCAGCCTTTTATATACCAGAATAAGGAAATGAATCTCCAAGTAATTAAAGTTACAGCAATTGTTTTGGATTCAAAGGGAGTCACTGGAGTTGTCTCCCACAGTGTGGAGTGTTGGAAAAGATAAACAGCCTCTGGAGGAAATTCTCTGCCTTATTGGCGCCTGAGCTCCGAGATTATTCAGAAAACCCGACTAGAGAGATGTGAGCCCGTCTTGAAAACAGCAGCTTTTTCCTTACCTGCCCTCCACAGCCTGAAAATCTAGGAGGGGAAGCTCCAGGAGGAAGAAGACAGTAAAATCTAAGGGCCTGGAGCCCATGGCCTGGAGTGCATTTCTTCATCTTTCTGAACCCCATCATTCTTGTCTATAAAATAAAAACACAAGTCAAGGGTCCCTATCCAAAATGCTTTAGTGCAGCAGAAATGTTTCATATTTCAAATAATTTTAGGTTTTAGAAAGTTTACATGTTCCAAATGGAATGAAATATCTCAACTGGGACCCTAGCTAAAACATGAAATTCATCTATGTTTCATATACATCTTTTACACATGGCTGAAGGGCAATTCTGTACAATATTTTAGGATACCTGTGATTGGCTGTGGTCCAATGTAAAGTATTACCTTGGTGATGTACATTCACTCACCCAGTTACTGGTACAGTTGACAAGAAACAGACTCCTAAGAAGCAGGTTCTTTATTCTGGTCTGTTTGGGAACAGATTAGAAAATGCCCATCCTGAGAACATGGTTGCTCCAAAATAAATAGAAACTTACTTACTTTTTTTCTTTCTTCTTTTTTTAAAATTTATTTTAAGACATGGGTTTTGTACTTGGCTAGGCTCAAATTTGTGATCTTTCTGCTTCAGTCTCCCACAGTGCTTGTTGGTAACAAAGAAGTGGAGTCACAAAGAAGTGGTTATGACTGTACCTAACCATGTAGTTTGGAAGCCTTTGCTGCTGGCTTCTAGGAGGAGTTTACAAAGGCCTGGAGATGCCAGCTAGAGAAGCCCCAAAATGCTATAAGCTGAGCTTAGTGGGAGGTTCTAGTTAGAGCTCCAAAAACCAGATTGCAGGTGGGGACACATGTGTAATCTCTGCATTTGGGAGGCTCACTGGGAGTTCAAGGACAGCCTGGGCTACATAGTAAGTTCAAGGTCAGCCTTAAATTTGGGCTACGAGAACAGGCTCTCACTATGGATTACATAGTGAGACCTTGTCTCAAAAAAAATAAAAAAAAAAAAAAAACGGCAGAGGAGAGGGACAGAAAAAGAGAGAGGAAGAAGAAGACAACAACAACCAGAATGCTGACAGAAATGTGGAAAGTAAAGGCACAAAGGCCAGGCTCCAGAGGTTCTAGCTGGTAACAAGGACTCCATTGGAAGTGGAATTTGAGACCTGCCCATCACACTCTAGCAGAATATCTGTCTACATTTTGCCCACATCCAGAGACTTTGTAGAAGACTGAGATTAAGTGTGGTAGACCAATTAATTTGGCAGAGGAAATTCCAAAGCGGCCCAACCTTCAGGCTGTGGTATGGGTACTTCTGGCTGCTTTCAGCCAGGTTCACAGTAAAAACCAGGAGCTCAAAGTCCATTTAAAAAGTTTTTAGTTTTAGGTCCCCCGTCTGAGAGAGCCAGAATGGAAGCAGCGTGCAGAGACAGAGGCAGTGGGCTGCCGCTGGGGTGGCCTGCTACCCCTCCTGGCACCCTGGCCTTCAGGATTCCAGCTGGTAGCTCGCCTCCACTCAGTCTTCCCCGCTCACACTGAAGTAGGTGACGCTGCTGGGTCAAGAATGTGCAGCCGAGCCATTCCAGTACTTACTCATCTTGGCAGTTGTCTAGTTGTATGAGTTTACAACTTTTCTTTTCTTTTCTTTTTTAGCCCAGGATCGAACTCATGACCTTGCACTTGCCAGGAAGATGCTTATGACGCTGAGCTAAATCTCTAGCCCCAAGTTTACAACTTTTCTAAGAACATTTGCATCCTCCATCAGATGAGAAGAGACAAAGGAGAGAGAACGGAGAAAGAATGAAAAAAGGCCTTCATTGTGGCCTAGGAGGGCTGCGCCCTTTGACAAAGGGACAAAGAAAAACTGCAGGCTGTATTTGGAATTGATAGGGGTGAAGTTAAAGATTGGGGAAATACTCACGCATGCGCGAAAAGTGGGAGGTTCAAATTTTCGGGTTCTGCTAGAAGAAAACCAAAGGCCATGCTGAAGGGAGGTGCTGTCCAGCGCCAGGCTGACTGGCACTTGTCGAAAACCTGTCAGTTTGTACATAAATGAGCTCGGTTTTTAAAAGAGGCGTCTCTAGTTTATATTTAATCCAAAGAAGGATCTTGGGCATTTTAGGTTTTGGAGATTTTGACTTTGTTTCTGAGGTTTCCTTTTTCTTCGTTGACTCTGAGGTTTGAGGGCCTTCGCTGCCTCGGGCTCCCCAGGACCTTCCGGGCGCCACCTTAAGAGGAGCAGAGGACTCCGCGGTCCCGCTGACCCACAGAGTTGCTTCTGCCGTCTCGTCCTCCGCGCGGAGCCAGCGTGCCCTGCCCTGCACCGTGGGGCCCGCTCTGGATCCGGGCTGGCGGCCCGGAGACTCCCGCGTGGCCGGGAGCGCGCGCCGCGGGCCAGCGCAGACCCCGCAAGCCCTTCGGCGGCCTCGCGCCTGCGCCGCATGCGCGTCCCGCCGCCAGGTGGCGCGCTGAGCGCAGGCGTGTGCCGCGGCTGTGCGCAGCTGCTCCGGCAGGCGGCGGCTGCCCGCGGTGGTCGGTGCCGGAAGCGGCCGGCCGCAGCCGCCGCTACAGCACGGCTGTTCCGGGGAGCGGGCCGGCGGTGTCCCCCAGGTGGCAGGAGGCCCACGTGGGCGCTGGACCTCGCCCGGCCGGGGTACGCGCCTTCCCGCTGGGACGGCAGCTCGCGCGGGCTAACCCGACCCCGGGTCCCGGGTGCTGGGCAGGGCCGGCCACCCTGCCCTCCTCTCCCCGCTGCACTGCCCAGCCCTGCTGCGCCACAGGATGCAGCCGCAGGTCCCACCGCCGGATGCCAAGAGCGCCTGCCAGGGTTCCTGTAGGCCAGAGAGCCCCGCCAAAGAGGAAGACGGACGGCCGCCGTCCGTCACACGGGTGACCGGCGGCCACAGCGAAGCCGGTGCGAAGAGCTGCTCCCCACACAGCTGAGCAGCCTGCGCAGCACTGGTGCGGCCCGGAGGAGCGCGGCTCCCCCGCAGGCGCCGGCGACGCCGCTTCCAGGGCCCGAGGTGCCACGGCCTCTTCTGGGTCCGAGCTCCTCGCCTTACACACGAGCAGGCACTTTCAAATCCCAGAGAGCGGACATGACCCGCACAGCCCGCAGAGCATTCAGTGTTTTGAAAACAACATTTCATGCTGTCTTCTTTCCGAGGGAGATGCCCAGCTGGCAAGCGCAGCAATTAAGGTCAAGCACTCTGCAAGTCTGCTCTTGCGGATAAGGAACCAGGAGGAAAGAGAAAGACGAAAGACAAAAATTGAAGACCAGACCGGGTCTGTGACTGGATCTTCTATCGTTACAATTCCAAAGCTAATTTGAATGTGTCCGTACTTACAAAACTGCGTAGGGGAGACGAAGTTGTGGACGTCCAAGTATAGATTAGATCCGTGAGCTGGAAAGGGCAGGAAGACCAGCATTCTCGACTTACATTTTAATGCAGTGTGAGTTTAAAGAACATCTTGTATTTTCTTAGCCTTCTAAAAGCACTAGTATGAAGTTTAAGAAGAGGAATAAATCCAGGTACAGAAAAATGTGTTTTTATATCCTACAGTTCTTGCTGAGTCTTGGTTCTAAAGGTACCAAACAGGCAGCTGGGGATTTAGCTCAGCGGCATAAGCGCCAGCCTTGCAAGCAGGCAGTCGTGAGTTTGATCCCAGTGCCGATAACAGGAAAAAGACAAAATAATAATAATAATAATAATAATAAAGGTACCAAACAAAAAAGCCAGAGTTTTCAGCGTGTTGCATACTTTGACAAAGAAAATTATTTTTCTCGTCCAATTTGTATTTAGGACCTAAGTCAAGTAATTTTGCTTTTTTTCTTTAGCATTTTTATGTTGATAGCCTGTTATGCACTGTGGTTTCAGATGTGCAATAATTTGTATAATACTCTATTTCCAAGTATGGCTTAAGCAGAACAAATATGTTTTTCTATATAGTTTCTTGCCTTAAAAAACATGTAATATAAATTTAAACTTCTATAGTGTACATTTATAAACTATGAAGTAAAGAAATGAACATTTTATGGCGTTCATATTTTGCACAGTCAAGGTAGAAATAAGCTTTAAATAACCCTAAAATATTTTATCTCAGAAAGAATTTTCAGTTTTCCCAAAAGGAAGCACTGGCAGTGTTGTAACCTTGGAAAGCATGGTTGCTAAAGAGAGAGAGAGAGAGCATTATAAAGAAGCCATATATTTTGTATCAGGACTGTGGTACAGATGGCTTGAGGGCATCTCAAGAATGAGCAAGACACTATCTTTCACTGGCTTAAGGGTGCAAACGTTAAAGGTGAACCAAGAATGAGGTTTCACACCTAATTTCAGCACTCAGAAGACTGAGGCAGGAAAATTGCCTCAAATTTGAGGCCAGCCTGAGCTACATAGTAACTTCAAGGTCTGCCTGAACTACATAATGAGACCCTGTCTCAGAAAGGAGGGGGTGGTGGTAAAGGTAAAGTCCTCTGAAGGACTTTGCTTTGAGAGGAGAGCCTCAGGGAGCCTGACTCATTCAGGACCAAGTAGGAAAGAATTTCCCGTAGTTCAGCCATCCAAGTGCTGAGAGGCCTCGACAGTCATGTTGCAAGGGGACCTGGCTACTGATCAGGCAGGTGACAGACCTTAGTATCACCAACAAGGTGCTGCTTTTAGGTGCATGCAGAATGCAAGAATTATGGGATTAGGGAGGCTTCTACTGAGATTTCAGAAGAAGACCTAGAAGTCAGGCAGTGTGCCGCTGAGAGAGCAATGTGTGAAGCTGTTAGAGTGAAGCTGAAAGTGTGGTGGAGACCCCAGAAGCACGGAGAACTGAAGAATGTGGAGTGTCTGCTGAGGAAAGCCACAGGCTGTCAGCAAAGCCACCCTGAAAGAAATGGTCACTGGAGCAGTGATCCATCGCCCTCCTCATCCCCTGCTTTGGGCTCTGCTTGCCAGCTGCTGTAACATGAGCAGCTTCCCTCTGCTCTGCCCCTCAGGCCACTTCTGCCTTGGAACCAACGACTGTGGACTGAACCTTGTGAAACTGTGAGCCAAAGTAAACTCCTCTTGTAAGCTGCAGATGTCAGGCACTGTGTTCAAATGGCAGGGAAGTGTCTAAGAGAGGAACGGAGAGCAAGTTCTGAGTCCTACATAATTGCCGTACCTTAAATTCCAAAAATGAAAATGCAAAAAACAGACACAGTAATACATACAACGGATTCTTATAATTTGGGTTCTTATACATCAGTGTATTGGAAAATAAATCCAACATCCAAGCAAACTGCTAGTCACAATCTATCTAATGGTGAATGTGAAGACTTTGAAGTAGCAAACCACCAAAAGCAACCCAACACCAAGAAGTGCCACTGCTCAGGAGTCTTCTGAATATGACACCAAATAGAACCCTTTGCAAACCCTTTGGAGAAATGGTCAAGCCAAAGAGGACAGAGAGAAAAGGAAGAGAACAAAGATGAGAAAAGACAGCTAAAGAAATACCTCCTGACCTACTGCATGCCACGTACTAGAAGATGCCCCTAATGCCATCTTTGGAAACCCATCTGACTGCTCCAGCCTCGAAGCACTGTTGTTCTCTGGTAAGATGCCATCAGTTAGCTCAGGTGTGAAGGTGAGATACTAAACCTTTGTTAGTGATAGATGATGTCTACATAAACTTAGCAACAATGCTATCAATAAAGTTTAAGGCTGATTTCAGGAGAAAGAGAAAAGTGAAAACAAAAAATAAATAAACCAAAAAGAAAAAAAAATCAATTAATGGTTTCAGATACATTTTCTCATTTTCCTCGTGTTCATTCCAAGGAAAAAAGTTAATTGCTATACAGCCAGTAACAACAACCCGCCCTGATGTCTGCTTTCTTGGAAACCTAGAAGAGTTTGGATTCTTTCTAAAGAAGCACTCATTAGCAGAGCCAACACTAATTTATTTAATCCCTTCCAAATCCATGTGCGCAGTAAAGCAGCACAGCCTTTGTGGTTCACAAGTCTGTTTATAAAGCCTTGAGGCCCAGTGTTAGGAATGACAGGTCAGCTGGCAGCTCCCACGAGCCAGTTTCCCACGTCAAATCCATGTCTGCAGAGAGGAGAGCAGAGTGTCTGCCTCTCCTGTTAAAGTCGTGTTAATGTAAATATGATGCTTTCATATATTTCCTATGCAACAAATCAGAACTAGTACATATCAACTCCAAGATGAGTTCCTCCCTTTCCAAAAGAGAAAATTAAAACCCTTGCTGGTTTTCCCCAATTCACAGAAGATATTTTTACGTTCTGGGGCTTGGGGCTGTACCCCTGATCTCACCAGAGCTTCATAAAAACAAACTGTGACCTCCCTCAGTTCTATGTGAACCCAGCACTCCACAGAGACTTCAGGCTTCCAGAGCATTTCGGGGGAGATGCAGAGCCTCCTGCTTACCAGAGGATGGAAAATACTGGAGGGGAAGGCAGTCCTTCCAGGAATGATTCCCCTCCTGGGTCCACCCACTGACCTCCTCCAGGCTGGGTGGACTGTGATGCCCCGTGTTTTGCTGGTGAGGAGGGGACATACCAGACATGAACACAGCGGTGGAGGAGTAGGAAACTGACGCTCCTAAAGTGATGGGTTACTATGCACGCTTCTGAGCATGGAGAACGCACCCCAGAGGATCTGAATGGCCCCTTCCCTGTTCATATAAATCTATCCCTACGTGGGCATCATTTCTGCAATTCGAGTAAGGGGTCCTTATTCATATTCATTTCAATCACCAGTCATTGTACATGGCTTTCATGTTATACTAGATTTTTTTAAAAATCCATTTTGTTTCAAAGAGAAAGAAAAAACAAAATTTCAAAACACTTCTATCAGGAGGCAACAATGGTACGTACATTGTGCATTGTCATCCCCAAACTGTTCACCCAGAGCCCAAGACATCTGCATTCAGTTGGCTGAAGAATACCAATACAAATCTTTCTCTTCACTGAGCTCAGAGAAATGAGTAGTATGATTATCTTTACTATTTTTATGGACATATATATATATATATATATATATATGAATAGATATGTTGCTTCTCACACTAGTGAGACCATTTACCTATTAAAGTCTCCAATTTATCCCTCTTTATGGCTGAGTAATACTCCATTATCAAAAAATACCACATCTTGCTTATCCATTCCTCAGTCAATAACACATTTAGGTTGTTTCCAAGATCTTATTGCAAATTATGCCACTAGAAACATGGGTGCCCATATATCATTGTGGTATAATGTTTTTAATTCTTTTGGGAAGATACCCAGAAGGGGAATGACTGTATCAAATTGGACCTCCAGTCCTAGTTTTTTGAGGAATCTCCACGCTGATTTCCAGAGTGGTTGCATCAGTGTACACTCCCAAAAACAGTGGAGAAAGGTTCCTTTGTCCCCACATCCTTGCCAGCATTTGTTATTGCTTGATTTCTTGATAGCAGCCATTCTTTATAGGGTGAGATGGAATCTCAGTGTTGTTTTAATTTGTATTTCTTGAATGACCAGTGATGTTGAACGTTTTTTCACATATTTATTTTCTGTGTGTATTTCTTCATTTGAGAAGTATGCATTCATGTGAGATGCCCATTTTTAGACTGGATCTTTAAATCTGGGAGGACTGATTTTTTTGAGTTCTTTGTATGTACTCAATAGTAATCCTGTGTCTGAGGAACAGCTGGTAAACATTTTCTCCCATGTTGTGCGTTCCCTTTTCACTCTGTTGCTGGTTTCTCTTGCTGTGCAAAAGCTTTTCAACGGGATGAAATTCCATTGCTGTTCTTTGTAATAGTTCCTGTGCAATCAGAGTTTTGTTCGTGAAGTCTTTGCCTTTACCATATCTTCGTGAGTTTTATCTACTCCATCTTCCAGAGGATTTAATATTTCTGTCTTAATATTAAGATCTTTGGCCCATTTTGATTTTCACTTAGTGCGTGGTGAAAGATATGGATCTAGTTTTAATCTTCAGCATGTGTAGAACCAGTTTTCCTGGCACCAGTTATTAAAGAGGCTCTTTATTTCAGTGAATGTGTTTGGCACCTTTTCAAAGTTAAGGTGGCTTAGTGTGTCTGGAGTTGTTTCTGCTTCTTCTAATCTGGTCCATTGATCTTCAGTTCTGTGTTTTTTGTTTGTTTGTTTTGTTTTGTTGCCAGTACCACACTGTTTTCATTACAGTAGCTTTACATCATAATTTCAAGTCAGGAATTGTGACACTCCCTGTCTTTGCTTTGTTGCCTAGGATTGCCTTTGCTATTCTAGGTCTCTTTGGTTGCAGATGAATGTTAGGATGGTTTTTTCTAATTCTGTGAGATATGCTATTGGAATTTTGATTGGCATTGAATCTATGTAACAGTTATGGAAGTACAGTCATTTTCACTATATTGATTCTTTCTACCAAAAAGCATGGGATATCTCTCCACTTTCTAATATCCTCTTCAGCTTCCTTTCTTATAGTACTGTAGTTTTCAGTATAAAGATCTTTTATATTCTTTGTTAGATTGAGTCCATTTTTTTGGATGCTATTGTGAAAGATGTTGTTTCCCTGATTCTTCTCTGAGTGAGTTTGTTATCCATGTACCGGAAAGCTATTGATTTCTGAGTGTTGTCTTTGTAACCAACTATATTACTGAATTTTCTTATTAAATCTAGTGGTGTTTTGGTGGAATTTGGGGGATCTTCTATGCAAAATATGTCACCTGCAACTAATGATAATTTAACTTCTTCCTTCCTTTCCTATCTTTATTCTTTTTGGGGGGGGGGTGTCTCACTTTGTAGCCCAGGCTTGTCTTGAACTTGCAAACAGTTCTCCTGCTGCAGCCTCCCAAGTGCTGGAGTTACAGGAGTACACCGCCCCCAGCTATTCCTTTTATTTCTTTCTCTTATCTAATTGCTCCAGCTAAAGTTTCCAGGACTATGTTGAAAAAGTGGACATTCTTGTCTTGTTCCTGATTTTAGGGAGAAAGCTTTCAGATTTTGTCCATTTAGTATGTTGGCTATTGGTTTGTCATAGATGGCTTTTATCAGATTGAGATAAAGAGCATCTATTCCAATTTTCAGTAGGGCTTTTATCATGAATGGATGCTGGACTTTGTCAAAAGCTTTTACTGCATCTATGGAGATGATCATATGATTTTTGTCCTTGGCTCTGTCAATAAAGTGTATTACATTCATGGATTTAAATATGTTGAATGAATGGAATGAATCCCATTTGATCGTGGTGTATAATCATCTCTGGAATGAATCCCATTTGATCGTGGTGTATAATCTTCTTAACAGTTTGCTGCTGTCTGTTCACCAGTATCTTATTAAGAATGTTTCTTTTTTTTTTTTTTTCATTTTTTTTTTATCGGTACCAGGGATCAAACTCACGACCGCACACTTGCAAGGAAGGGGCTTATGCCGCTGAGCTAAATCCCCAGCCCCTTAAGAATGTTTCTATCGAGAACTCCCAAGATTGGCCATGGTGGGATTTAGGCAGCTTATTCACCCACCCTCTTGGTAAGTGCCTGTGGCAAGGGCCAGAAGGAGACCCAGAACTCCCAAGATCCGGCCATGGTGGGACTCAGGCAGCTTATTTACCCACCCTCTTGGTAAGCGCCCCAGTGACAGCCACGAGGACAACCATTACCTGTGAGTCTACTGCCATGGGGGCTGAAAATCAAGCACCCTTCCCCTTCCCACCCCACCCCTCAGTAGCTACTGGGGATAGATGTCTCAGCATCTCTTGGGAGGATGACCATATGCAGTATAGCAAATATGGGGGATTTCCTTCTATCTTCTGTTTGAAGGCATAGGTTGTTTTTACTGTTTTGTTATATTTCTTTTGCTCTATTCAGTATTCTCAATTGGTTTTATAATGTTCTATTTTTGGTTTGATTTTGCTATACCTAATTGACTGGACAACCATTGTGAAGTTAAAGAGACATACCATAGTACATATTACTACTATTCCAGTATCCTACTGTGAAATCCTGTACCAATTTCACTGCATTGTCTCGATTGGCTTTGTTCTGTCTTGTGCTGTTGCATTTTTACTACTTTCAAAAAAAAAAAAAAAAAGATTGTATCTATGTTCATGAGGGAGATTGGCCTGTAATTCTCTTTGTTGGGTCCTACTGTGGTTTTGGTATCAGGGTAATGCTTGCTTCCAGGAATGAATTTGGATGAATTTGGGAGCATTACTTCCTTCCAATTTCATTAAAGAGTTTGAGAAGTAGTGGTGTTAGGTCTTCTCTAAATTTCTTGTAGAATTCAGCAGTGGGCTTCAGGGACCGGGCTTTTCTTTTTGATAGGTTTTTAATTACATTTTAAGTGTTATTGATTGATATTGGTTTATTTAGAAAACATACACACACACATATTGGATCTTAAAACACACTCTTGAAAACAGCATCTTCACTTTGACATCTTCAGGTTTTCCTTCATTTCTAAGAAAAAAGTTTGTGTGTTCTCAAATGCAGTTGAAATTTAAACTCCTGCTATGTAGTTTAGGGCTCTGGTATGTTAGAGTTAATCAAGTACTAATGAGAATTAATAGTTTGAATAGTTTGTTATATAATTTTCCATTGTAGAAATACAATTCATATTTGAAATGAGAATAATTTCTAAACTTGAACATTGGTTTTTTTTAATCATTCACACTTTTTAATCTGAATCATATGCAAATGAATGCAAATTTATTAGCACATACTTCTATGAAGTTTTAGAAATTTTGGGAGTGGTAACTGTGGGCCAAAGAGGAAAACAGGAAATGCCCTTCCAGTGATCTGTGTGGTATGCAGGCTGTGAGCCAAGAAGAGCCAAGCCCCCTCTCCCTGTGTGCAACTGGCTAACTCAGGAACACAGACTGAGTTGACAGCAACTGAGATACAAAAGCAACTTACCGCTTATGTTGTTTGATTGACTTTGCACACCTAAAGGCAGTGGTCTGAGCATCTATTTAGAGGATAACAGTATGCAGTGTAGCAACTATGGGGGATTTCCTTCTGTCTTGTTTTTGAAATCCAGTATTGTTCTCATTGTTTTGTTTCATTCTATTTTGTTTGGTTTTATTTTATTCAATGTTTTGTTTTTATTGGTTTTATTTGGTTCTGCTTTGTTCAATTTTATTATGTCTGATGGTATGGGCAGCAATTTTGAAGATAACAAGAGGCATTATGGCAGCAATGGTTGAATTCCTATTGTCCTGTTTTGAAATCTGTATCACTTTCACTGTTTTGTTTTGATTGACTTTATTCTGTTTTATTTGGTTTGGTTTTCTTCTCTTTAAAATAAAAAAGAAAAGGAAAAAAGGAAATTTTAGAACCACCAGTCCAGAGAGATGAGCTATTTTATAAATGGAATGGTTTGCTTAAAGTTGTCTTCTGTTAAGTCTTGTGAGGTGCATGTGCTGACGTAGTTGGAGGGGCCTGGATATCAGTGTCTAGGTCAGCCTGGACAGTACCAGCCAATTGCACTTTGAGGGTTTTGTTCCCAAAGTGTTATTTATGAGGCTTAGGAGTGTTATTTATTTCAACTGGAGAATAACATTTGGAGTTTGTCAAATGGCTTCTTACCAAAATCACATCAATTTCTCCTTCATTTTTGATCTTACAGACCAAGGTGTCATGTCCATACTTTCCTATTGGGTGTTTGTTGGTGAAGATTTCAAACTCTGAACTTTTTCATCATCTCATAGTGTGTACTCACCCTGAAAAATACAACCACTGCTTCTTCACATTTATTTAACAAGCGTACTGTGCAGAAGGTAAACTGCAGATATTTCCGTGTTCTGGGAGAGTTCAAGGTGCGTCAGCATTTAGCAGGGCCCCCTGGAGGAAAAGCTTAGTCCTCAGGGAAGCTGAAGGGCATGCAGGAGATGGGAGATGCATACATACTGCTGATAAATGTGTCAGTAAAGCCACTTGTTCTAACGGAGCAAAGGCAAAGACAACAGAACCTGTGAACTGTGAATGTGCTACAGCTGTTTTTAAAAATATCAGTTCAAATATCAGTAACACTGGCAAAGAAAGAGTGCTGAAAGGCAACCTTGTTACCTCCGCACTTAAGAGGCTGAGGCAGGAGGATTGCAAGTTCAAGGCCAGCCCAGACTGTATAACAGGTTCGAGAATTTCCTTGGTGTTTCTGTTCATTTGACATTCACTTTTGACAAGTTTGAAATTTGAATATGGATATTTATTTGTAAGTAGTTTTCATGATGTGAGTGGATTTCAGTGTTGTTTCTTCCTAATGTGAGTTTTCCAGTCTAGAGTTGTTGATTTTGAGTCATTGTACTGATGACAGGAATATATATTTGAGTAATATTTCCAACAAAGATTCATAAAAGGTAAGTTTGGGTTTTTTGTTTTGTTTTTTTTTTTCCTTTTTTTTTTTTTTTTTTTTTTTTTGGTACAAGGAATCAAATTCAGGACCTTGCATTTGCCAGGCAGGCTGTGCTTATACTACTGAGCTGTATCCGCAGCCCATGAAAGGTAGATTTTAAAAACTCCTACTTATTTGAGACTTCTGCAATAGTTTTCAAATAATTTTGCTTCCGTAATCTCTAAAAAAGGAAAACCTTTCTAAAACTGTAAGTCCTATAATACCCTTCTCACACATTTTTAATTGACAGATTATAAAAGATGCCTGTTTTTCTAGCATATGGTATCAAATTCTTAAAATCGCATTTTTGGTTTTTTGAATGTAGCAAGTGGAGCCTAATAACTCACAGCACTTTAACACCTCCCGTTATTTCTTTAACCACTTAACAGTTTATCCTGGGTGTCGCTGGCCAGCCAAATTATGTATTGATATCCTGGGCATCATGCAGGTAGATGTCATTTTTACATCTTGTTTTAGATAATTGGGCTGGCAAGCTCTTCTCTTTTCTTCTTTGTTTCTTTCTTTTTTGAAAAAGCTCTCACACTGTGTTTCAGGCTGGCCTTGAATTTGCAGTGATTCTCCTGCCTCAGCCTCCTGAGTGCTGAGATTACAGGCATGTGCTGTTATACCCAGCTAGTGAGTTTTTTGACAGTCAGAAACTTTACATTACTCTTTTTGTCTTTAAACTCAGTTTTACATTGCCATACATCTTGATCCTAAACTATTACATGCTGGAAATTCTTTTACTGATCAGCCTGTCATATCTATGCAGTAAAGAGATGTGTATAAATTAAAATTTTAGAACAAATGTTTGTGATGAGAAGTGATAAAGTGGCAAAGCCCACACCAAGAACCAGATCACATGCTGCGAAGTCCACACGAGGGGCTGTAAGCAAGGGAAGCAGAAGTGATGCTTTCCCAGCGGACCAGGCCAAGGCACCAGTGGAGCAGAAGGAGCATCTTGTGTGGGGCGTAAGCGGGCTCGGGGCAGGAAGGGGGCCAGGCAGATGCGTCTTCTTTTGAGTGGTTGGCCAGTCTCCTTGCTGGGCTGTGGGCCTGCTTCAGTTGGGGGTTTCTGTTTTGCCTCTGTTACATTTGATTATTGTTTGTCCTCACCGGGGCAGAAGCAACTTGTGCTTTCTGAGTTTGGAGCCTCTTCCTCTTTCCGGGAGGGAGGGAGGGCTGATCAATAAGGCTTTGAAGTTATCTTAGGTTTTTATAACTATTTGTAATTAACCAAAACACATAAATATAAATTTTAATAAAATTATATAGAAGCACATCCCTTGAAGCAATGGATGAGACTCATTTTTCCTTTCTTGGTTCTTGTCTTTGTGGGGAGGTTTTACAAATAGAAGCACTGAGAAATTTCTCAAGTGGCAACATGACTCAGATTGTGCACTCCTCAATGTTATGCCAAAATTTTTATATCCATCCACATTGATAAAGGGAAGAGCTGGGAGCCACTTGTCTGACAACAGGCTTTTTAAAAACTCAGTAGATAGAATGGACAGAAATAGTTCAAACTCTTCTTTGGTTTTCAGCCCCAGATGCTGCCTCCGTCCCGCAAGGACTACACCATGGAATAATCTCGATCGTTTATGAAGTGAGAAGAGGGCAGGCGTGTTTGTCAGCTTTCTGTTGCTATAACAAATACCTGAAAAGTCAACTTTTAAGATCAAGAGTTAAATTTTTAAAAATTTTTTTAAAAGATCAAGGGTTTATTTTGAGTTCCTTGGTGCAGTGCTTATCACGTTCACTTTATGAGGGTTTATTTTGGCTCATCATTTTGGGGTTCCGAAAAGACTAGTGATCAGTCCGCACCAATGCTTTGGACCTATGACGAGCCCACACATTGTGGCTGCACAAAGCCTACACATCAGGGCTGAGGACAAAGAAGGGGCCAAGAACCCTCCTTCCCTTTGGGGGCACCCCCCATCCCAAAGACCTCTGCGGCCGCCCCTGCAAGGTCCTTCCAGGTCCCCACCTCACCACCTGGAGACACAGGCCCTAGGAAGGCCCAGCTCGTGGAGCTGGGGTCTAAAGGAGGAGGTGGAAAGAGGACTGGGCTCTCCAGGCCCATTTGCAGCATTTTAGGAAAGGGCTGAGTGGCTGGCAGCTCATTTCCATCAGATTCCCCGTTCCCGGCAGCCTTAGGGGTCTTCTCAAGCCAGGCTTAGAGGGCGAGTGAGACTTAACAACAGTTGCCAGATGCATTCATCACATATCTGATGAAAGCTCTTGGTGATATATTTAAAGAATATCTCAATTTGTACAGTCTAATACTTACTTGAGTTTCTTTCCTTCATAATCAGCCATATATATATATATATATATATATATATATACATGCTAAGAGGGAACCCGGATGACTGGATCTGGAGAGACTGTAACCCGGGAGATCCAGTTCAGTGCGAACACCATGCTCCTGTTGACCCAGCAGTGTAGCTGTAGCTCAGTGTCATGGAGTTTTAATCTATCTCCGTATCTAGGAGAGAATCAACTGGCCTTCTTAGTGTGCTGTTTACAGCGTAACTAAGGTGACGAAGCGCCCACCCTTTCACTGGCCTTCCAGGGACAGCCAGCTGTCTGCAGCGCCCCTCCCCTGACTGCTGTCAAGACTCCCTCACCTGCTAAGCTGCTCTGAGAAGGTACCGTCCCCCCTTTGAATGACTGCCCCTCCTTCCCCTCCTACCCCACCGCTTCCAGCACACTGTGTCTCGGTTTGGCTTTCTTAGAAGGACATCCTGAAACAGAGGCCCCTGCGAGAGGGTGTGTGGGAGGGGACTGCAGGTGACACACCGCTACATTTCGGGCCTTGGATGTCTCCTAGAGACCTGTGTACAGAAGACTTTGCCTCCAGGCGGGGGTGCTACTGGGACAAAATGGGGCCTTTGCGAAGCAGGACCTGGTGGCAGGTCGCTGGGGGCAGCTCTTCGGGGGATCCTGGACCCTGGCCCTTTCCTGTTTCCCCTCTTCACTTCCCAGCTGCTGTGAGGTGAGCAGCATTGCTCCCTGCCATAGCAGAGGTCCTTGTCACAAGCCTCAGACCAACCAGCCATGGACCAAAATCTCTGAAACGGTCTCAAGTTGTTGTCATGATACAATCCTAAGGACTGAAGGGTTGAACTCAGGACCTTTTGTGTGCTAGCAAGTGTTGGACCAATAAGCTATGCTACCAACTCTGCCCTCTCCCATTTTGGGGACAAGGTCTCACTAAGTTACCCAAGCTGATCTCAAACTCTTGATCCTCCTGCCTCAGCCTCCTGAGATGACAGATGTACGCCACAGATCCAGCTGCTTCACAGTATTGTGTCACAGTAAAAGTTGATTTACACACATGGTAAAGGAGCAGGGAAGTGAGCCAGGAAAGGGGGAAAGCCCCCAAAAGAGCGCATTATCAAGCGAGTCGTTGCTATGGTAACAAGGGCTCAATCCCACTGGGATCCTCTGTGAAACTCTAGAATGTGCTGTGGAAATTTCCCACCAAGAGGTGAAGAGCTGGGGTTGTTTCTTCCCGGTGCCCAGCAGTCATCCGTTGAAGGCAATTAACTGTCTGTCCTTGTGATCTGACACAGGCTGAGCTTGCTCTGGAATCCCAGCAAGCGCTCAGGGAGAGAGAAAGTCAGAGGTAAGTGGAACAAGGATCTGCCGCTGACTTCCAGGGCAGCTTGATGGGACTGTGTACAATAGAATCTGCTACAACTGTCAGAATCCCAGCACCTCCCCTCAGGGTGCAGGCTGGGTATTACTAAAATCTGGATCAATCCTAGTCATTCTAGGGGCATGGAGCTCTGTGGCACAGCGCCCGCCTCGCAAGCATTCGGTCCTGAGTTCACTTTCCAGTACAAAAAAAGAAAAAAAAAGCTACCAGCCACCTTCATCCTAATCGTTCTTAGATCAGTTTGAATTTTCCCTTTGAGAAATATGACAAATCTCTGGTGTCAACAAAGACATTGGATTTCTACACCTCTGGAAGCTGCCTTGACCTAAAGAGGCTGATGGGACAGAGCAGTAACAGGGCCGGGGATTGAGCTCAGCCTGGTAGGGTAGGCCCCTGCCTGGCAAGCGTGGGAACATGACTTTGACCTCTGGTACAAAAAAAAAAAAAGAAGTACAAAAGAGAAACAATGAAGCGAAACACAGAGAGAAATGATTGGACGGCACTGGGGACTCTATTTCCAAGAATCACCACACTCATTTTCTCCAGGTTTACAGCTTAGATACATTTGAGTCGACAGGGTTAGCGAGTTCCAATTGGGTTTCCATGTCTTACAACTAGAAAATCTCAATCAAGCACTTTTGAACCACCATCTTTCCAAAGATATCTACTCTTCCAATCTGTCAGATTTTCAATGGATCTTCCAATAGAACAAACGAAAGCATGGCACACAGGGATCTTCAGTGATGTACAAACAACCTCGATGCATTCAAAGCCAAGAACGAAACAACTTTAAAATAATGGAGTTCAGCTGGGTAATATACAAATTACAGATGGTGCTGACTTCATAATTAAATCTCTAACTTGAGGCATTTTGTCATACCCTGTAAAAGCTGCAGAATTTTAAAATGATGATGGACACTTTTCATTTGAAAACTAAGAACCAAACATGGGGGGAAAATGGGCTGTGTAAGACCAAAGTGTATAAAAAAGCACTCTATCTGTACTGGTAAGAGAAGTTCTCCCACATATAGTTTGCTGGCTTTGGTGTAAGAAAGTAGGGTAATAATATAGATTTTTGTGTAACGCTTGTGTTTGCACAGAGAAACACTGGAATGTGGGGAGCTAATAAAAGTGCTTACCTGGGACAAGGTGTGAGGTTGTATAGAGAAAAGCAGGCCAAGAAACAGGACTCCTCGAGGTCTGCTTCACATCTGCTTTGATTTTCATGTCTCTTATCTACTTAAAATGGACTTAAAATATAATCAAAGCTGACCCACTTTCCCCAAAAGTTTCCCTCACCACAGGCATGCAGCAAGGGGGCCATCCTTGGACCCAGGTCTGCAGCACTTGAGCCAAGATAAACCTTTCTATTTTGTAAGTTAATGGTCTCAGGTATATAATTATAGCAGCAAAACAAGTTCAATACAGCCTTATAGTGCATAGCCAGTGTGTTCCCACTTGTGTGTAAAAGGGATCTGACATGGATTTGTATTCTCTATTTTGCTGTGAGTAGGATACCACTGGAATATGCCGGAGATTGCTAACATAGTTTCTTCGGGGAGAGAAACTAAAGGGCTAGAGGTCCGAGATAGGAGGACAGTGTTATTTTTGAGGGGGCGCGCGGGGGGGGGGGTGGTGGTGGATATTTTATCGTGCATGTGGATATAGTTTTTAATTTTAACAATCTAGAGTTCTTGAAGGGGCTTTGACTTGTAGATTTCCAACGAAAATGCATCACACCAAGGCTGCGTAGTCGCACTGCTCTGGGTCCGCACAGCCTTCTCCTGTGACGAACTCTGGCTTCACCTGAGCAAGGCGCGAGGGTTCCCCAAGGCAGGGTGGAGAAGGGCCTTCGCGTCCTGTCCACTGCTCTGTCCGCGGGCTGGTGCGGGCAGGCTGGCGACTCCCGCGGGGCGCGGGGCAGTCCCCGCCGGCCTCTGCCTAGGGGAAAGGAGGGGTATTTCCTTCGCCGCCCTCTCTCGCCCTTCAAGTCGACGGTAACGATTTTCCGGTTTAAAATGAGTATCTCTTCCTCTAAATAAAAATTAATACTCATTTAAATGAGTTTGAACTATAAATGCTAGTACGAAAACGTCTTCGAAAGATACAGTGAGGAAAGCTAATGTTACAACAGTTTTACAGTGTAGAACCAAGTTTAAAAATGTAAAGCCCCAACTAACATTTCGTAAAAAGGAAGCTGCATTATTTAATGTTTAATGCAACGCTCCTTGCTGAGATCTCGGCAAATGCAGAAAAGTTTAAAAAGGAAACTTGAAAATCACTCATAACTGCTTCCTCGCAGAAACGGTAGCTGTTGGCATTCGGGTAGATTTTCTTTCCTTCACTTCTTTCTTTAATCCTCTCTTTTTCCCCTTCCTGCTCCTTCCTTTCTAGGTTCCCACATGTGGAGACAGAAAGACAGATGATAGGTTACAGGGGAGAGACAGAATTGCAATTGTTACACTCTCAGCATTGTGTTAACAGCGCTCCGGAGCGGGTTCAGCTCAGCAGCACAAGTGCCCGCCTGGCGAGCACAAGGCCATGAGTTCAACCCAATGCCCATTTTAAAAAAGCATTCTTTCACATCAATACATTGTACTTGAAACACAAATTTTAATGTTAAATAATATCTCTTTATACAGATTTATTAGCTATCTTTCTATTTTGTCACATTTCTCTGGGGTTTTTTTTCTCCTTACTATGTAAATTGTGAAAATCCTAAAAGGCATACTTATCTCCATCTTCAGTCATTTCGATTGGAAAGATCTCTAGAAGTGAAATTAGTGGACCAGAAAATGTGAACACTTTAAACCAACCTTATTTTTTCATTTATTATTGTTTATTGATTGTGAAAGGTCTTACTGTATAATTCAGGCTGGTCTTGAATTCACTATGTAGCCCAGGCGGGGCTCAAACACGCGGTGATCCACCTGCCTCAGCCACCCAAGTGCTGGGGTTACAGGCAGGCATCACCACACCAGGCTCAAGCCACTTTAATTTCTCTCTCAGATGGTTATATTAATGGTGTACACTGCCACCAAGCATGCAGGAAGGCCCATATCCTCATACAACACTACAGATAGATCTCTTTACAGTTGTGCTAAACACGCACAATTTATTTAAATTCCTTTAATTACTATAGGTGGAAAACTTTTAGGTGTGTAACAGCCATCTGTCTATCGTCTTTTTAGTATATGTACTTCTTTCCCGGATAGTTGTTTCACTTAGAGACTCTGTGTCTAGGTGCTGAGCGGTAATGTACAGAGAATTTCCACCAGAGGGCGCGACCACCCAAGTTATGCTGTAATCCGACTCCAGCCAGGCTCAGTACCAGCAGATCAGGGGCTGACAGGTCCCTAATTCCTATCAGGAGCTTCAGACACTTGTCCTGTCTTTGCAAGGACGGG